>NW_016690279.1:2637970-2639191 GCF_001604755.1 Lepidothrix coronata
AGCATCACTATCCCTTTGGTGAGAGAAGTTGTTGCCATTTGCTCCTGCATGGAAGGTGTCCCTGTCAGAGAAGATGCCACCACAATGCTGGGCTCAGGAACCAGCTCACTCACAGGAACTGAACCCCTGAGCCACGACACTTCTGCCTGCATGATCCCAGGCCTTGGAGCATCCCCTCGATTTTTCAAACCTTTGAGCCTGCATAAGTGGATATTGACTTTTCTAAAGAATTTTGGCAATTCCTAGGACTCGGAGGTGCCAAGAAATAATCCAGAGCCCCTTTAGATGAACTCCTTCTTAAGCTTGAAATGTGCCCTGGCTGTGTTCCTGCAGGGTCAGCCTGGGCTTGCATTTCGGTTTGTTTGTGCTTTGCCTGTGTTTTGGATTGCCTTCCTCCCCGCTGAGATCCAGGGCAGCATCCACGAGGAGATTTTGGAAGGACAGCGTGTGCTGTGTGTCTCTGTGAAGGAGCAGTGGTTGATGCTGCCAGCTTGAGATGTGATCGCTGTGTGAGATGGACTGATCAAGAATGTGATACCTTCCTTCCCTGTCAGTGACACGTGCCTTCATTTCCAGAAAAAGAGGGATCCCTCTCCCCGGCGACACTGTTGAGGAGCTCCTGAAGTACGTCAGCTATGACACACCGCTGACACTTCCCCAATTTCTAGAGAAATTTAATTACTACATGCCTGCTATTGCGTAAGTACCCCGCTTTTTGCTTCTCCCCCCTCAACCCTTGGCTCAGCCCTGGAGGTTCCCTGTGTGCCCTGGGGGCGAGCAGTCCCAGTGATGGGTGGCCCTGCTGTCCCTGCAGGGGTGACCGTGAGGCAGTGAGGAGAATCGCCTACGAGTTCGTGGAGACAAAGGCAAAGGAAGGAATCACCTACGTGGAGGTCCGGTACAGCCCTCACCTCCTGGCCAACTCTGGCGTGGATCCCATCCCCTGGGGACAAGCTGAGTGAGTGATCCTGCTGTGCCAGGGAGCTGCTGGGTGGTCAGCTGGGCATGGAGAAGGCATGGCCCACTCTGGACAGCAGTTGTGTGTCCAAAGCCTGCTGTAACCAAAGCTCCTCTCTCCCCCCATGCAGTGAGCACCAGCATGCTTCCACCTCTCCTTCCCTTCCCACTGTAGGGTTTTTCATCTTGAATATCTCTGTGTGCTGCTGTGTTTTAATGTCCCTTGCTCTGGGCACTGGTTTCTGCATGTGCAGGGCAGCTGTG
>NW_016690279.1:2640075-2641925 GCF_001604755.1 Lepidothrix coronata
TGTGATCTCTGCTCCCTGCCCTGGGGAGCTGTGATCTCTGCTCCCTGCCCAAAGGCCAGAGCACCCCTTGGGCCAGTCAAAGCCATTGGCATAGGGAACACTTGCATCTGCCGTGCTGTCTGGTGGGTCTGAGAGCAAATGGTCGTGGAAGGAGGACTGAGATCTCACACTTCCCTGCTCATGGTCCTGCTGCTACAGCAGCATGTGCTCCTTCCTTAGCCTGGATCACGGGGCAGCCAGAGAATCAATCCACTGGCTGCAGTCAGTCTCTGCTGGCTTAAGCTGAAAACACAAGTCAAATATACTTAAGACAAATACATAAAACGTTTTTTAAAAAATCAGCAGCTCTGAACTTGGTCAGTAACAGGTGCTGTGACCCAGAATAGGAAGGAAACCTGATTTCCAGCATTTCAATGGGCTGCTGAGTTCTGTGAGGACCTTCCTCCAGGGAAGAATGCAGTCAGAGAGAGACTGTGTGACAGCAGCTGTTTTATGTGAAGACTTTTCTCTGAGTATCTTCATATCTCACATCAGTTTCATATAGGCTTAATAGGGTAGATGGTGGAAAGATATTTCCTAATGAGTACTTGGTTAATTTGTGTCTAGAAATGTGAAAAATAACATTCTTGGGAACCGGGAGATTGGAGAGCTGGGTTTTTTTTTTCCTGCCTGCACAGCCAACCGCAAACAAGACTTTGAAAACTTGACCCTGTCATTTCTGGTTTCTAGGGAGAAAACATTTTTCTTTGTAGAAACTGGAAAGCTGTAAGGCACAGTCACACTGATCTGCAGTGTGCCAGCACACGAGTGGTAACGGCAGGAGGTGGCAGGAGCATCTGAGGGCACGTGCAGCTGCACTGCAGGAGGGATTGCTTGTGCAGGCAACAGAGCTGGCATTCTCATACCTGTGTGCCAGGGCACCAGCCCTGTTACCCAGAGCCAGGAATGTGCTTGGTAAAGAGTCTTTAGTGCTACGTTCAGGATATGCTGCATATCACCTGTGATATTAATCACAATGAACTGTTGAGAGAAAGGCAGAGATGCCAGCCAGAACTAGCTTGTATTAAACTTGTTGATAAAATAGTGGCTCTAACCCAGTGAGTTGGGAACTGAT
Organism: Lepidothrix coronata; assembly: GCF_001604755.1. Classification (NCBI taxonomy): domain Eukaryota; kingdom Metazoa; phylum Chordata; class Aves; order Passeriformes; family Pipridae; genus Lepidothrix; species Lepidothrix coronata. The sequence continues at coordinate 2,641,190 of NW_016690279.1, forward strand.
GAAAACAAAAAGAAGATGAGATTGCACACATCATCTTATGTGTTTGTATGGTTTGGGGATTGTATGTACACAGCAGGTGCCTGTTAATTATTAACACTACTGTTTATCTCTGTTTCTTGGCCTTTCTGCTAAGGTTAAGTGCTATATGAGCTGCTAGATGCATGTCCTTTAGCAGAGGTTATCTGTTCTGATCAGAGAGAGCTCTGAAGTAATTGTCAGCCACTTGTTACTCTCTCATTGATGTCAAATAGATAAAAGTTCAGCTCCTTCCCACCAGGAGTAGAATCCATCATCTTGCCCCGGGGAAGTCAAGGATGCCCTATAACAGGGCATGGCTGACTGTTATACAGGGCCCCCCAGAGATCCCTCTCAGCCCAAACTCCTCCTTAACACGACACATCCAACAGATGCCCAGCCTGGGATGGGGTGAAAGCTCAGGAGTGAGTTGAAGGAGTTCTCTAAAGCACCCTGTTACAGCCTGAGGGCAGTGCAGTTCATCTTACCTCGAGCCAACTGCAGCAGTCAAACACTGTTTGGAGGGGATTTTTTAATTATTTTTTTTTCTCTTCCTCAAAGTGAACAGAAGAACACGATAAGAGCAGTTTTATAGCTGGTGAATGCATTTGGTTTCCCTTTTCTTGATGACAGACCGATCAGTTGACAGCTTTTATTGGCCTGAAGACGACAGGCTTTTCTAGGAGTTTCTTTTTGGAGCATCAAAAATTTTAGGAAAGAC
>NW_016690279.1:2642574-2643570 GCF_001604755.1 Lepidothrix coronata
TCCCAGACTCTTACTAGACCTCAGCCTTTGCAAAGGTTCTGAGGGAAAGTCTTGTTCCTCTTTGCTGGTGGGAATTTGGGGTTGTTAGTCCCCTCCATCAGTGGGGGAGGAGGTTGTGCACCCCCACTGGCAAAAACGACAGTGGTTTGTAAGCAGTGCTCAGATCTGAAAGCACGTGGGGCTTCCTGGGGTCTTCACCCCATCAGTGGGAGCTGATACAAAGTCTGCCTGCACTGCTGTACTGGGTAAACAGAGTGATTATAAACCAAGGTGCAGGCAGAGGGTTTTATGAACAGATGGGCTGGTGTGTCTTCTCCTCCCTGCTGTGCCAGCAGTGCCCAGGTCCAGCCTTCTCCATCCAAAGGGTGCATCTTGTCTCTGTGCCAGGGGCTCGCTCAGGCTCTGAGATGCTGAAGCAAACCCCACTCCCATCTGTATTAAGCAACTGAAAAAACCCTCCTGAGTGCAGAGCCCTGAAGGACTGTCTGTGAGGAGTGGCTGCTGCGGGATGGGGCTTGCAGCCTGCCTGCTGCTGCCAGCTGGGTGGCCCTTCTCCAGCAAGCCAGGAGCCAGGCTTCCCTTGAGGCTGCATGGCTTCCCAAAGCCCAGGTGGCCTCCGGGCCACCCTGGCAAAGGATTTTTCGGGTTGGTCATGGAGCTGCACCGAAAGCTGCACCCGCAGGGTCCTCTCGGCTGGGCTGCCTCCACCCCAGCCCCTTACAGGAGGGAGGTGCTCAGTGCCAGAGCTTTTCTTCATCTCTGCCCTGGGGGGAGCTTCTAAATTCCCTCACGTGGCTGCAGCTGACCAAAAACATAGAAGTTCCACAGGCTGGAACCGCTGCAAAGTTCGTGCAGAAGGACAGGTGGGTGGAGGAAGGAAAGCTTGGAGCTTGCTGCTGTCTGGAGAAGAGGCACCCAAAAAAGCTCACCCAAAAAAGCCCTTGAGGAGCCTGGCTGGGCTCCAGCAGAAGGTACCAGGGTTTCTCAGTGTCTCTG
>NW_016690279.1:2644412-2679065 GCF_001604755.1 Lepidothrix coronata
CTCCTCCTTCCACAAATCAGGCTGCTGTACCAGAGCAAGTCTGGTTAGAGGGTGGAAATGCCTGAGAGTTACTGTGCACATGCAGATTTTCTTGGCTTTTCCCCAGAATAGTCATGTCCAGCTAATAGATGGAATATGTGTGTATATACTTAATGGCAGCAGTTGGCACATCACTCATGACTGACTGGCCATGGGAAACATCCCACTGGCTCCTGCTGCTGCCATGTGGGTTGTGGGCTCTTTGCATCCATGTCCTGGGATGTGCACTGGTCCATCAGAGTAGCACTGAGGGGCAGCTGTGAACAAAGCTCTAAGCCTGTATCTGGCTCTACCAGTGTGCTGAGCTATCTGTGTCCACAGCTGGGGTTCAGATCTGCGTGCTTGATTCTGCTTTTCATGCTTAACTCCCCCAAACAGGTCTGCCCGTGGTCCAGTTATCTCACTGGAGCATGTTCTCCGGACTTCACCAAACACCCCGTAATACAGTAAGACTTCTCAATTATATGCAATCTTAAATAACCAGGATTTGGGTTGCTTTACTGCTTTACAAAGCTAAAGCCCATCTAATTATGTAGGACAATGTGGCACATCCTTGTCCTTTGGCACGGGGGGAGCTGGTGCAGCTGGAGGGGTGCAGGGGTCCCTTGGGTTGGCTGTCCTGTCCCTCCTGCTCTGAGCTGTGGGGCACGAGGTGCTGCACCCCAGCCACTACTGGCAGGTCAGTGCAGAGCTGTGGGGACAGAAGCCACGCTCCATGTCTGTCTCCAGCAGTTCCAGCTGCAGGGACAGCCCCAAGGTCTTTGCTTTTACTGCGTTTCACCCTGAGAACTGCACAGCGTCACATCCAGTGCTTTACCCACCACTTCAACCCCATTTCCTTACAGATTTAAGAAGGATCGTGCCAACTATTCTCTAAACACAGATGACCCCCTCATCTTTAACTCCACCATTGACAAGGATTATGGCATAGTCAAGGAACACATGGGCTTCACCGAAGAGGAGTTCAAGAGAGTTGTGAGTCAGCCCTGGCTGGGTGCTCTGATGCTGTCCTGGTGCAGCCCAGAACAACCTGCTGGTTTTTCTTTATGAGCTGAAGAATTTTTAATGGAAATCAGAAAGTGCTGCCCTGGCCGTGTAAGCAGGAGGCTAAGAGGGTGCTCTTCATGTCTGACGTGTTTTAATGTCTCCCTTGTGTTCCCCCTCTTCTTCCCCAGAACATCAATGCAGCCCAGTCCAGCTTCTTACCTGAGAAGGAAAAGCAGGAGCTGCTCAACAAGCTGCATGAAGCCTATGGGATGGTCCCCAACACATCGTGACCCGTCCCTGTGAGCCAGCATGGAGCAGGGCCCTTCTTCCTGTGCTGACTCCTCTGTGCCCGTGGGAGCTGGGGAGGAGGTGCCCAGGGTCGGTCTCTATTCCTGGCAGCCCTGTGTTAACCCTTACAATGCTCATCAAAATCAGACTATCACATTCACCCACCTCTACCCCACAAACTCTCTCCCAGATGGATATCCAGCTTCCTATCCTGCTGCTGTGCAAGCAGACTGGATCTGCCTGCTGGCCTGACTCCCTTCTCCATCTGTCAGTGTTTCTGTACTGCAAATGCAAACAGAAGAACCTCCCCTGCTTTCCCCCCCCCCTCTTTCCCTGTTTTTCCTGTCCTGTCCCACTGACCTGCCTGGCCCTTGTCTGCAGTGCTGAAATAACCACCTTTAACTCTGACTGTGGCCTGGGTTAATCTTCACCCTTGCAGGGAAGAGGTGTGTTAGTGCTGGCAGGGAGTGAGCAGGTGTTTCAGACACAGAGGCTTTATTCCTGTCCCTGTGGGTAGGAGGGTTTGGTCACAGCTCTATTTACACAGGGTTAGTCTTGTACTAACAAGACTGGAACAAGAACAAGCTGGAGGCTGGTGCCCCTACCTATACACAGGTCTGAAGGGCATTTAAAACAAAATACTTTTTTTTTTGCATCCTTTCTTGGACAGGAGCTGTGTTAGGCCACACCAGTGCTCATAGCTGGCCATGACCATGCTCGCACATGCATAGGAAGTTGGAACGTAATTTTACCACTTTGGGCCAAAATCTGCCTTCTGGGACTTTTCCCAGTTTTGTACTCATCCTGGAGAATTCCTGTGAACTGCAGTTTGATCTTCCTCTATCTTTGTTTAGGGCTTGGAGAAGCCATGGTCGATTGGCTGGTTTAACAGTTCTGCCCTCTTCCTGATTTGACATAATCATTAGGCACTGCTAAGGCTGAAAAAGTAAATTAACTAGGGCCCAGTGTTGACTTGGATCCCACCTGATTGCTTCTCTCACTCAGCTACAACACTAGCTCCAAGTCAGATCTTCGGTTTGGTGGAGAATTTATACAGAAAAATTCACTGAATATTCCTAAGTGATTTTGGTGCATAATAGTGTTTTTACTCAATAAGCAATACAGCTGTGCATCCAGAGAAGAGACCATCATTTTCTGACGTGAGTGTGTGGTGTGCTTTAGCATCCCAGGTGTCTGCCAAGATGCTTACTCCAAAGATACTGTACCAAAAAGTTGCCTTTGACAAGGGGCCGTGGTCACCATTACCATGGACAGACCACGGACCGGTCCAGCCTCATCCAGCAGGAACAGTGTGCTGGGAGTATTTCCATTCTTTCTGGGCTTCCATATTGGTCTTCTGAGTAAAATACTCATCTCTGAAGTATGTGGTGCATATATACACATAGATAGATGAATAAGAGAGAGTGATTTTCTTACTTTTATAAAGCAAAAAATAAAGCATCCCTTTTAGGAACATGATTGCGGTAAGAAACAGGCCTTTTTTGGGTAATTTCTCTCCAAAAATTCTTTATGAAGAAGAGTTTCTTGTTTGGATTCTGGACAGTTGATTGTTAATCCTCTTTAATAAAATAACAGATTTATATTAAAGGTAAATCCTTTTGCCTTTCTGTTCAAGGGTGACTGTTAGGAACTGCGGCCCCTGCTCCTCAACACGTGCCCTGGTACCCCTGCTAGACCACAAGGGTCCACTGGTAGGTGTGAGGGGGGCTTTGGCAGCCTGATTCCTGTCTTCTCCTGTTGCCAGGCTGGAGCACTTTGACAGCCAGAAGGAAGTCTGCTCCCTTGCCAGCCAACCAAGTTGGATTTATGGATGCAGGTTGTTCCAACCTCCCGTGTCCTTTCCCTTCAGTAATCAAAGGGATGTGTAACCCCTGCCAGAAGCAGCAGTGCCATCACTGTGTGCTCTCACTTTTTCTGGTGTGTATCAAAAGTAGTTCACAGGTTTTTTCCCCTGTCTCCTGGGTTTTGCACCAGTGGCTGATGCTCAGAGCCAGAAGAGGGACAGCCTGGGCTGCACCATCGGGGGACGAAGGGGAGTGTTTGCCAAAAGACTTCGGATCGTTCAGTGCTTGGTTGGAGCTTCGGGAGGTCTGGCATGCCACGTGTTCAACTGAAATGGAGGGCTCGGAGCATCCATGTGCTCAGCAGCTTTGCAGGTGGGGATGTGGCTGGATGAAGGCAGTGCCCTTGGTCTTCCAGCACAGTTGGCGACAGCAGCTGACCTGGCTGCCACTTGCAAGGGGAACCCGATGCCTGTCTGCTGTCCCCTGAGAGTAGCTGGCCCACAGGTCCCTACTCCTCTGCCTAAATATAATTCTGGAACAGATATTTTCTGACTGAGGAGAGCTAAGATTAGCTCACATTTGACTGCTGGAGGTCTTGGGTGGTGCACGGTCCCTCCACGCCACCTGTGTGTGTGTGCCAGCGTGAGCCAAAAATACTGCTCTGCTCCTTGGTGAGGAGAGCTGGAAATGGGGCTTAAAGACACAACTGTGCAGTCAGCCAAGCCCAGGAGCTACCTGCTGGTTTGCCCCTGGGCATGGGAAATGGGAGCAGGCTCTTGGCTGCTGTCCTGGCTGGGCTCTGCAGGGAGCCCTGTGCCAAAGCAGCGGCTGCAGCCACCACCTGGCTGCCAAATCCTTGTTTCCTGTGGGGGCTGGAGCCATGGACATCTCTTGTGCTGGCCCCACAGCCACCGCTTCTCAGAGGCCCACAGACAATTCTCCCTCTGTCTGGCATCTGCTTCTCTGCTTATTTATGGCCTTGTTTTCCCTGAAAAACCTCAAACTTGTGAGATTCAGTTCTTCCCTGGGCTGTCAGGGCGATGCTTGTCCTTGTGTCACCAGCTCAGGGTGTTTCCCAGGGCAGCTCTGCCTTGTCCCTGTCAGGCTGTTGGTCCCAGCCAGGCTGCTCCATCGGGATCAGCTTGGGCTGGGTGAAATGCCAGCAATGTCCCCATAGTTCTGTGCTGCAGAGGGAAGATGCCTCTTCCTACTGGCACCAGTTGTGCTGGTGTCTGGGCCAGTGTGCCAAGTCCCAAGCCAGCCTTGAGCTTGACTTCTGGGGCAGTAACGTGGAGGGGAGCAGTGCTCCACAGGTGGATGAAATGCCCACAGGAAAGCACTGCCTGGCAGAAAACCTGGGAAACCTGTTTCTAGAATGTTCCGTGCCCAACTGTATCTGCCTCCCCCTGGGGGCTGCAAACCCTGGGGGTTTCATAGACCCAAACTGAGGGGACTCTCTTGTAGCACAGCTCTGTGTCTCCATGTTAGGGGAAGCTGGTGAATCCATCCCACAGATCAAGGCAAAACAGAGGAAGAAGAAACACCGAGGCAGAAAAAAACACCTTCAGTACTTGAAGGTTGTGTTATTTATTCCAACAGCTTATATAGTTTTATCAAACCATCTTTAACACAAAACATGTCTCCTAAAAGAGAGAATGGTGTGAGATCCTACCAGAGATCATCTCAGCTAACAGCTTGCAAAGTTAAGCCTGAATTTCAACAGTCAAACCAGCAAATTGTTTCTCCCCTCCCCTTAACAACATCTTAAAATGCTGACACCCAAATGAAAAGGTGCCTGTGGCTGGTGCTGCTGTGTCTCCAGGTGGGGCTCATTCCCACAGAGCTGTGCTTTGGTCCTTTCCTGATGCTAAGCAGCAGCAGCACAGGTAAGTGGTGTTGACATGAGGGCAGTGGGACTGGTCAGGTCCCTTCCCCACTGCCCACCCTGACGAGGGGCCACGTGGACGGTCCAGAGGCCAGGTCAGATCTAAGATGGAGATGAGGGTGAGGCTTAGAAAAACCAATAAGCTGAACTTCTAATCTATGGAAACAGAATAAATAATAGTCTAAATTTGCAAAGGAGGAAGGTACCTTGGACAGGAGAGTCTGATGTGTCTATTATTACTGAAACTGTTTTCCCCCTAAGGGAAAATCGCAGCTAAGGCATCTTGAGAATGGCTCATGTCACTACAACCACGGCAGTGTTGCCCTAAATCATTAGGGATGGGGGCAGAAGTCTTTTGGAGGTGCCAGTCCTTGCACAGCATCTTGTGGCTCTCTACAGAAACGTGGTTGCAGCAGAGGCATCTGATGGACAACTTGCTGTTCCAGGTTGGCTTTTGTCCGCAGATTCAATTGCAAATTCTTGTCTGATGTTCACAGCAAGGCCTTCCTCCTGCCCATCCCGACCCCTGTTTGCTCTCATGGGGAGGGGCTGCTTTCTTGCCCCTTTGGTCTTGCTCCAGGGTCGTTGTCAGAAGAGGAGGCATCTCTTTGGCTTTCTGCGAAAGGGAGGATTGGGAAGAAAGCAAATTTACACCCTGCTGAGGACACAAGCCACCAGTAACTGCTACAGCTGACTTCATTCTCATTGCCACCTGAAGACCCACTGCTCCCCTGCTGTGGCCAGGCACCTCCCAGGCTGTGCCAGGAGCTGGGCTCGCCGGTGTCTGTGGCAGCTCACCTGCTCCCTGCACGGCGAGGTCGCCGAGCTCCTCGGTCAGCTTGCGCATGCTGATGGTGGTGGCATCTCGCTGGATGTCGTGGACAGCGTTCCTCCGGCCCGCCCGGTCGCAGGAGATGAAGTCGGTGTAGGTGCTGGACTCTACCTCCATTGCATCTCTATTCGCCTGCAAAACACTGTGGAGAAAACACAGCTGTGAGGACGAGGATGCTCGGCAAGGCTGGAGTCACGGCTCCCTCCAGGTGAGGCTGCTCCGTGGGGTTAAATTACAGCACGAAAAAACAGCCCCTGTAACTCTGCTCTGGTTCCTCTGTCAGCAGCCACTGAGATCTCAGATATCAACCCCCTCGTGTGGGGAGATCCACCGTGCTGGGTGGCCCAGTGTGCCACGGATTCATCCCAGCTGCCTTACTGGCCCTTGTTCTACCTTCCCCCTGCAAACCAAGGCAGACAAGGCGTTCTTCTCTCCTTTGGAGTTTCCAGCCTTCTCCTTTAGGCACACAAGGTCGCTTGCAGCAGCTTTTCCCTTCAAAAAAAGCATTACAGAGAAAGACCTCCTTCCTCCTCAAAATGCTACAGGAGCTTTGAACAGAAGCCAAGTTTGGCTCACTGCGGGGGGGAAGGGGTGCTGATCCATCCTGAATTTGTAATGGGAAATGATGGAACCCCTGGGAACAGCTGGAGGAACAGAGGAGTATTTTACAGGTACGGGGCTTTGGAGCAGTACTGGCCTCCACTGGTTGTGGGATGTCACTGAAGAAGCGTTGGGCTGGAGTGCTGTGAGATAAGCACTTTAACATGTGAAAAACAGCCCTTCTGTGAGACACTTGGATCCCTCCACTCCAGACTTGTGCCCGTGCCAAGGGCACAGCACAAAGAAAGGCTCGGAGCGGCCACTTGTCACACGCGAGCTCCGCTGTGAGCCAGCTCCGAGCTCAGCCTGATGAATCCTTAAGTTGCTGGTTTTTCCCTTCAGCCCAGGGTGTCCCTTGCCAGCGTTTGCACAGCACACAGAGTGCAGGGGCCGCAGCAGCTCGGGGTGTCCTGTCTCCTGGGCACAGAGCTGGCGAGCACACACTGCCTCGGCACGGGAAACCCACAGCTCTCAGTTCCTGCTCCTGTAGACTCCGTTTGGCACTTAGTTTGTTTTTCTGTGTGGAAGTTAGAGATTAATTGTTGTCTTATCTGTGATTCTGCTCACTGTAAAATACGCCTCTAGCTCCACTGATGGTGTCAGTGCTCGGAGCAGGTCCCGATTAGAAACGCTCGTGTGCAGTGAAAACAAAGTCATGCACATTTAATGCACATTCATTCCCTTTTGTGCCTCGGGGTTAATGACCCAGAGAAGTTTGCTCAGCTTCCTGTACAAATCCTGCTTAATATTGATTTTCCTACCAGGGAATTCTACTGGCAGACCACCAGACTGGACAGGAATCACACTCCTCTGCCTAATCCCCAGTGTTATGGCACTAGGAAGGAAATGAAGCAGATGGGATGAAAGAGGTTAAATTCCCCCCATTCCTGAGCTGAGCAGGGTGCAGCAACCACAGTCTTGGTAGCCCCAGGGACTCCTCTCTTGGTGCTGATGCCAAATCAGGGAGTGCTGGCACCGGCTCTCTGGTGGGATGTGGGGCTCAGCCTACCCAGACCTCCCAGGAGATCCTGCTTCCCCAAATCCAGCAAATTCTTGCAAACATCCATCTCCTCCAAGGGCTTGGCATCCATCTAGCCCCTATTAAATGAGCACTGGGAAAAGCTGCATCCTTTGTCCCAGCAAGAGATCCCAGCTGTTTTTCCTCACCTCCTCTCCTTCTGTCCCTGGCGTGCCGTTCCTGGGATAAGGCACACGCTCTGGATGGAACAGGCTGGATGAGCTCAACGAGCCTTTTCCCCAGGACAGGCTGAGCATCCATCATTCCCAGACAAGTCCTTACAGCTCATCAGAGCTCAGAGGCTGCTGACCTTCTGCAGCTGCCAGAGATGTCATACGGACTCAGGAGGCTTCTCCAGGAGTGATCCACACAAGGCTTGGTTCATCTCCAATCCGTGAGACCAGTCCAGAGCTGAGATGCTCCAGAGTCCTCCTGCCCTTGTACTGAGGGCTGGACCACCTGGTTTCTAGGATGGACTGCCCGAAGTGGGGACAGGAGACAGTCCCTGGGATGCAGCATTTTCCCAGTGTTCCTTGATGTAGCTGCCAACAGTAGTGGCAGTGCTGTGCCAAGCGACCAAGTGCCCCATCACACGGAAAAGGATGGGATCCTGACTAAAAATAGAAGGCACCAAGAGTGCAGGTCTGGGTGGCCGGGAGATGGCGCATGTGATTTATTTATTTCCATGGCTGGGAGGGCTCCTGCCTTCGGCTCTCCATGCTAGGAGCTGGAGACGGGCGGATTTATGAACAAAGCTTTCCAAATTGTGCAATTCCTTTGGGATTTTCAAGGTGGGCGGCTCTCGAAAGCCTTGCAGCAGAGACCTCCACACCAGCAGAGAGACTCCAGCCTCTTTCTCCAGGAAGCTGTTGGACTGAGAGTGTGATGGGAGCAGTTGCCTCGATTTTTGATAGAAAAACCTGATTTTTCAATGAGCACTTCCACATTTCCAGGCATGTGCAAAACAGTTCCACGGGGCTTTGCTCAGTAAGAGCTTGTTGCATCTGCCAGGGACAACAAAGGAACCACCTTCCCTCTTGCCCAGGTAATTCAACCTGAAACTGTGTTACCATGGACAGTCACTTAGGGGTGGCAGGAGGTGCAAAGGGGGGTGCAAAGGGGGGTGCATCACCTACCTTTGGTTTTTCATACTCCTGTGGGCTGATGTGATGATGGGCCTGCTCTTGCCAGGTGTTGTGGGAATAATCCCACGGCACACACATACAAAGGTTTCCAGGGCGCTTCAAAGAGGTGATTCAGCTTGTCCCCAAGGGCACTTTCCTGCCCTCCCTTTCCTCCCTGCTGCTGATGGTGACAGAAAGAGTCCCTGTGCCCTCAGCACAGCGTGCCAGCCTGCAGGGATGGGGCAGGGAAGCTGGGACCTGCTGCCCACTGCATATTCCTCAAAAGCTTTCCTGCGCTGCTTGGAGGGAGGCTGTGTCCCCTCTGCCTCTGGGACGTGGTGCTGCCAGTCCCAGAGCAGCTGGCCTCAAGTGAGGAAGCCCCTCACAAGCTGCCACTGACACCAGGGGTGTCCCAAGAGCCACCTCTGCTCCCATCTGCCCAAAGCAACCTGGTTCTGCCAAACCTGCCATTTGGCCTCGTCTTAGTTTTTTGTAGTGTCTTGTGAGGACTAAAAAATGTGGAGCTCTAACAGTCTTGGCTTTGTTGCCATGGGCTCAACTTCCAGGGCCGTTTTGCTGTCGGACTGCAACTGGGCTCACCAGCATTTTCCAGGGAAGTCTCCCAGCAGCTGACAGAGCAGCTGGCTCTGCTCTGGGGGCTGCAACTAAACCAGCTTTACTCGTTCTGGGACTGAGTTGTATCCATTTAGGATGTGGATGCTAAGAAATTGAAGGGTTAAATGTTTCTTCTGCCTTTTGGTAAAACAAACTGGGACATTTCTTTTGGGTCAGCTCCATGTCCTATTCAGTCCCACTGACAAGCCTGCATTTAAATCCCTCTTGCCTGCTTCACAGCATAGATCCCAGGACTACGGCAAACAGTTACTGCAAATAACGTAAGAGTGGCAGAGAAATGACCTGGAAATGCCTGGCAGGTTACCCTGAGCACAGGGCCCTGTGTCTGCAGGGCCAACACAAGCCCTGTGACCCAAGCCAGTGGCCAGGGCTGGTCCCCGGGATTGGATGGACGCTGCAGTCACACTCGGCACTGACTCCACTTTCAAGGAGACCCTTCACACAATATGGCATCTGTCCCTTGTCTGGGTTAAACTTCTTATGGCTGGAAAGGGCTGTTTCTGGATGGTGGCTATCTGCAGGCTGGGCTGATCTCAGCCCACGGCTGCTCTGTGCCTCCTCTCTGCTGGCAGGAGCCCAGCACAGCCCCAGCTCTGGGTGCTGCAGCCCAGCTGTGGCCCCACACTGCCCACTGCAGCTGGGACACAGAGCTGTAGGTTTTGGTTGGAGATGGCTCTCTCATCCCACAGCCCAGCCCAGGACACGCTCTCCCACCCGCACGGTGTCACACCAGGGGACACAACACTCTCCTGGCCATGAAGCCAAATTAAACCTATGGTTCCAGGGTGAAATTCCAAATTTCTGCCAGGGACCGGGAATGTGACCCCATCTGCTCATGCATCACATCCCACTTCTCTGCCCTTTCTTGCCAACCTGCAGGGACCAAGGCATGGAGTGCTGCATTGTGCAGTGCCCCTTGCCCTTCCATTCCAGGGTACAGGGACTATTATTAGACCTCTCCTGCTGGGGCCGGATCCATAACAACAGCAAAACATACTCAACAGCCCTGCTGGGCTTTTAAAATATTTACAGAGTGAGATGGTTCACTGAAGAGGGGGGCCTGGTAGAGCACAGAGACGGGAGCACCGGGATTTCTGTGCTCCCTGTGGGTTTGCTGTGAGGTTTCCTGCTGGGAGAGTCGGATCCAGTGAGGAGAAAAAAATATCCCGCAGGGCTGAAGCCAGCACTTGAGGTCAGGGGGTTTCCACCAACTGTCTGACAACCTCCAGCTGGAATTTCAGCAGATTTTCCACTGGGATCTTGTCTGGGAACATGCGTGAGGGGCTGTACATCAAAGAAGAAGGGCTCTGTAATGGTGTTATTGGGGTATTTTTAGACCTGTGATCGTGCCTAAAGGCCTCATTATGTCTCATGACCCCTCACTAGAGCTTAGATCCATGGCCAGAAGCTGAGCTGAAGATGCAGCTTAGGATGAAGATGCTGCTTTTGGGAGCCCAGTCTGGCAGTGGCTGCACAAGCACCAAGTGTTGGTAAGGCTGGTGACAGGGTGTGTGCCAGACACATCTGCTGGGTCTGTGTTCTCCAAAATGTGGGGGGGGTGGGTCTTACTGGTCACAATTGATGTGCTCCAAACTGCTGAGCCCCAAGTTTCCTGGCTGGGTGAGAAACAGGCAGGAGCAAGGCAGCAGCCTCAAGTCCTACGATGGAAGGGTGTGTCCATCTCATGTGCTGAGCAGCTTCTTTCCAGGAAAGAAGAGCGTGGAAAAGCCTCACCACACTTCAGTGATGAAGAGATGTCAGACTGGGCATGGCACACTGGTATTTTTGGAAGGCTTTTGCTGTGGTATTTCTTGTAATAACTCTGTACCCTCTGGCTCTTACACTAAGTACAATAAATTCAGCCAGGGCAGACATCCCAGCTGCTCCAGCCACTGCAATGGTTTTGCAGGAACAGAGCTTCTAGCATTCCCCAGGACTTGGTGGAAGATTGTAATTCCTATAGGAGGATAGCAGATACAGCTGAGGCTCAGTGTCCACAAACAGATCCCTTCTTTTGCTTCTGGTTTCACAGTATAAAGATCACTTCATGCCTGTAGAACTGATAACTAATTGCTTAACCCCAGGTTTAAGATTAGGCTTAGACTAACTCCTCTGTGACTTCACAAACCTTGCATTTAGCTCTACCAAGCTCTCCAAACTCCTTCCTCTCCCGCCCCACCTCCGAAAGACACATCTCCAGGGCCCCCAGTGCAGTGTCCCTGCTGTCCCAAGGCACCTCCTGCTGCCCCACACCCTCACAGCCACTGCCCGGCTTCCTGCTGATGTAAGAAACGCTCCAGACAGATTTCAAAATCACAGCTGACCCTTGGCATAGGGGTAGGGTGAGTCCTTGTGTGTGCTGTTGTGGTCCCCAGGGGAGAGGGGGAGGCTGGGGGAGGCGGGAGGGCATTGCTCAGCTGCCAGGATGGATGTGTGGGGAGATGGTGGGACAGAGCCGCCCGTCCTCCATCCGCTCGTCCCTCTGCCAGGGGGACAGCCCAGTGCCCAGCTCTGGCCACACAGTGCTGCCAGCCTGGAGCAGGCAGCACCCCTCTGCCAGTCCCCATGGCACATGGGTGCTGAGCATCTGCTCCAAAAGTCCTCCACCATGGGAAGAATCACAGTTTGCCTTGGCAACCAGGGTCTGATGGAGCCCTCTGCTCCTCCCTTCCCCTAAGCACCAAGCCTTGATGCAGCTTAAGCCTCTTCTGCAGCTTCTCAATAAGTTGATTAATGAAAATAATTGGTCTCTTTGTGCATCTGGAGACAGTTGCCGTGACAGCAGTTGTATTTTTGTTTTGTTCCCAGGTCGAGCTTGTTTTTCACATCCTCCAGCTTCAAGATGCTCACAAATCAGGGAGCACTCTTCCTCCCCCACCTCCAAAGGACACGTGTCCCTCTGAGGGATGGGTGGCAGAGGGGATGAGGCACATTCAGCCCTGGCAAGCCTTAGAACGTGGCAGGCTGGCAACTTTCTTGCTGCCTGTTTTTCACCCCCTCAAGCCAGGCTCACACACTGCTCTGACTTCTGCAGAGCAACAAGCAGAGAATCAGATCCCTCATGTTTACCCAGAACTGCCATGAGCACTGACAGGTCCCTCTGTCCCCTGCAGGGGCCCTTTCAAAGCTGTTAGGAGTCTGAGGCTACGAGTCCCTTCTCCATTACTTTTATTTTCTCAGAACTTCTTCGCTGCCTTTAGATGTCAACATATTTTTACACGAGCAAAAAGAGCGACTGTGTGGAAGATCTGCTAATGCCTGAACTTGCAAAGCAGACAACCCACAGACCAGGGACTTTAAACCCTTCAGCTGCAGAAGCCCCACAGCTGCTGTGGCAGGCTGTGTTCTGTGTTCCGTGTATTCTCCTTGCTTGTGATGTTCAGACACCTTATCATGCCTGGGCCATGGGGTGAATTCCTTTGCAATGGGGATCCCCGGGTTTCCTGCCTTCCTGCAGATTGTTCAGGAAGAAAAGTCCCCAGGGCACTGACCTCTGAGTCAACATCACCTTCTAAAACTCCACTTGAATTCCTGGCCCAGGGATGTTCAACCCCAGCACCCCCCCAACACTTTGCAGGCTTCCCTGGGCAAGGAGAAGTCAAATAAGCACAGAGAAGATGCAGCTGGGGCTATTTTCTAGCACAGCTGCCCTTGTCACATATAAGAGGAAGGTGAAGCCACAGCAAGCCTTGATGCTGTAGCTCTGTTTCTGGGTTGAGGAAGACCTCTCTACAGGACAGAGGTAAGCAAGGATGAATCCTTATTTTTATGCCTAGCAGGAAAAAGAGCTATTTATTCCAGTTCTTCTTTGTGATCTGAGGAGTTGAGCTCTGTTGCTGTGTGAAAGCAGTGCTGGCGTGGCTGGGAAGGGGAGCACAGCTTGGCAGAGGTGTTGTGAGGGCTGTAACTGTGCAGGTTTTGGTTGAGGGGGCTCTGCTTAGCAGAGGGAGTGTGAAGCTGAGAGCCACCTGCCTTGGCTGAGACTTGCACAGTCCCACAGGAATTTGCATCCAGCATCCAAAGAGTCCTCCTGACTCAGTGCAGTGTAAAAGGCTGAGTGAAAACCTGTGAAGCCTCCTGAGGTGAGAGAGCCCTGGCAGCTCCCAGTGGTGCCTAAAAATAACTGGGGCACCTCTTAAAGAGTGTCAGTGTAGAACGAGGCTGATTAGCAAAACCAGGCTTAGCTCTGCTCCCTGGAGCTGGCTGCCTGTCTGTCTGCTCCCCTGCAGGGAACAAAGCCACCAGCAGACCCCCCATGCCAGGGCAGGGGCAGTGCTTGCCTGGGAAGGTGAGAGTGGGGCAGATCTGTCTTTGGGGGCTGTGAGAAGGGTTGGCTGGCTGGGATGGTGCTGTTGGTACTTGACATGCAGCAGGAAAGGGAAGTGTCAGAGTTCAGAACAGGCTGGCAGTTTGGGGTGGCTGAGCTAAGCCCTTTCAGGTGGCTCCATGGCTCCTGCAAACCTCTGGAATCAGAAGCCCCTTTGGCTGTTCTACCTTGCTGGGACTCCTACCAGGGCAGGGAAAGCTCTGTAGAAATCTTCACAGAAGATTTCTGTGATGGATGGAGAATTTCTGTAGAGCTGTGTCAGGTGACAGCAGCTTCTGATCCTTCCTGCAGGCAGGGTAAATCTCTCTGTGTAAGTCCCCAGGGATATGAGCTGCAGTGGTGCTCGAAATGTGCCTGTAACATTACACTGGGGATGCTCAGTGATCATTGCCACTTATAGTCTCAGGAAAGGGAAATCTCCTAATGAAATGAATTGTCAGCTGTTTTATGGTCCACTGAAATGCAGCCTTGGTGCAGGGCACAGGGTGTCTCTGTACCAGAGTCCTGAGATCCTGTAGTGCAGATCTCAAACCATTCAGCCCTGGCAGCTCCGTGCAGGAGCAAAGAGAGCAGTGACATGATCTGAGCACAGAGGAGACACAGGAGTGAAACCACAGAAAGGATCTGCCATTTACACAGGAGCCACAAAAGGTTAAGCTCTGGGGATTCCCTGGATCTCGCTGGACTGACTCTACAATGCAAGGCAAAACTCCCTTACATGGTTACGTACAGGAAAACAACATTCCCGTGCACGGCATGCGGGGGCAGCCTGGGAGCAGGGTTTGCTCACCACGTCCCCACTGCTGGCAGGGAGAGGCTGTGCAGCAGGATTGGCACTGGGGCCTGCCTTGGAGTCAGTGCTGGAACATGGCTTGGTACAAGGACACGGCTGTGAAGCGTAAATAATACAGCAGGGAAGTCATTACAGCAGAATTGTTGATGTTTCTTTCCTCTTAGCAGTCTTCTACCATCTAGTAATTCAGAACATAGAGGGAGGTCAAGTGACTCTGATACAGGAAGGAAAAAAACATTTTTGTTTATAATATCTCCCTGTGAATAGAAACTTTATCAGTCCATAGTGTGAATGCCTACCTGATTCAGTTGACTTTCCTTCTGGACATGACTTCAAACAAGCTTCATGCGCAGCAGGAAAACAGCTTCTGGGGAAGAAAAATAAAAAAAGATTAAGAAAACGTTATCTGCTCTTATTCTGGGAAGCAAAAAGCTCAGCTGCTCTTTCCACTATCTGTGACCAGGATGGCAGAGGGGTGGTGGGGGCTGGCAGGCTCAGGTGGAGCCTGGCTTGGCGAGCAGGGAGATGCCAACCAAAGGGTTGACGTGTAAGGAAAGCCCAGCTGGGGCTGCACAGACAAGGGCTCTTTGGTTTTGCTTCCCCTTCCACTGCCCTCCCACGGGTGCTGGGGAGAACTGAGGCAACTCATGTCTCCTGACCTGCACGGTGGTGACCCAGCAGCTGCCTCAGGGTATAAGTGGATATTGGTTTGCAGCTCTGCTGCCCTTTACAGAAGTGAAACTTCCATACTGGCTTCTCCAAGGTGAAAGGGGAAGTTTGATCTGATAGTTCTGGTGCCTCACTGGGTCTGTGTCCAGCTCCTTTGTGTCTCTGCTGTTTGTGCACAGCTGAGCCTCCTCCTGCTGTCCCCAGGCACTGCTCAAAGACATTTCCTCTGTGGCCTCAACATCTGTGGGTGCCTTGCAATCCCTTGACCTGCAGAGCCCAGCCAACAAGACACTTGCTTATTTTAGCAGCTGTTTCAGCTTTCTGAGTTTTTTGGAACATTATGGACTGTTTTTTTGCCTTTGTCCCAGGGACAAATATTAGCAGAACAGGAATCAAGAGATGAACCATTTAACCATATAAGCAGTAGCTCATCTAGCAATTCATCTGTCTGGGCCATCTGGGTTGAGTACCACTGTGACTGGAACTATTTCTCATCCTTTTCCAAACTGGGACAGATCCACAGCCTTTTTCTTTGTTTTTCTGACCCACTTTCAAAACTTTGTAGTTGGAGCCGACTACTTGCTGGCTCTGGTCCTGCTTCAAGGACAGGGCACTTGCTGCTTCTGTGTGTCAGTTTGCCCATCTGTTAAATGGAGTTATTAATACTCCCTCCCCCTGTTAGATGCTTCAAATAACTTAAAGCACTTTCAGATCTGCAGATGACAGGCTTACAGAAGTGGAAAATGCTAATTATGATCATGACAGGAGCTAAACAAAGACACAGGGATTTAACAATACACTTTTGTTGGTGTTTACCTCATTTATAGCAAAGTGCTTACTGGAAACACTGGACCGGAAAAGAAACAGCATTCCCACAACTCTGGGAATATGCATCGCCCTTTTGGGGCACCAAGCAGGCAAACAAAAGCAGGAAAAGGAAGAAAGCCAGCTTTGGAAACCCACAAGTCTTTATTTTCCTCCTTTGCCTTCCTGCCTCGCTCTGGCTCGTGTGTTACACAGCCCAAACAGTTAAACCTCCAGCACTTCAGGAGTGTTGCAAAATATCTCAATATACGTGGCCCTCTGCCAAGGGAGGCTTAAAGCAAACTGGAGCAACGATGCTCTGAAGTACAAGTTACCACTGAGCAGCTTTGTTCCTGATGGGACACGGTGGGAACCCCCCATTTTCTCTCTCAAAAAAAGCTGATTTTGGAGACAAAAACTTTTTAGCAACTGGGTACTGGCTTTCCAACCCTGCAGTCCTGGTACTTTCTCCCACAGCCCCTATGTGGGCATCTGGAGTCTGCAAGTTTTTTGAGCCCCTTGCTCCATCCACAAAGGCTTGTCCTCTTCTGGCTCTTCTGGTCCTGCTGCTCCCTGGGCAATGGGCAGAGTTGGAAAGGCCAGGCAACATCCCACACAGGGAGTTTGGAGATTTAATGGTGGTGAGGTGGGTCAGTCCATGCAGTGTAACTAAGGATGGGCTGAAGTGACTTGTTAAGGAGCACCACATTTCCTAATCTAGTCCTATAGCCCATCAAGGTACAAGGGTTATTTTGGGACCCTAGTGGAAATGTTCATTGGATGGTTACATCCATACCCATGAGGAATGAACTACAAGGGCACCAGCACAGAATTATAGAATAATTTAGGGTGGAAAAGATCTTTAAGGTCATGAAGTCCAACCACTAATCTAACCCTGCCATGTCTGCAAGTGCCACATCCGTGTGTCTCTTTAACATCTCCAGGGATACTGACTCCCCCACTTCCCTGGGCAGACTGGTAAAGTGTTTGACAACCCTGACAGTTAAGAAATTTTTCCTAATATCTGACCTAAACCTCCCCTAGTGCAACTTGAGGCTGTTTCCTCTTGTCCTATCCAATGTAGATGATGCACATGTTTGAGGTTTAGATTTTCTCCATGTTGACCAGCTGTTGCCCAAAAGGAACAAACACATGAAACAACCTTGGTCCTCTCAGCATTGCTTCAAAATGAATGTATGTTCCAAAAAAGAAAACCCAAAACCCAAACCATGCCCCAGCATGTTTTTTGGCTGAATTCAGCATTATTCCACACAACAGCTGTTACGGTGCTGCTTTGATCCAGAGAGGAAATCCTTTCTGGTTTCAGGCAAGGTGATGGCAGAGGAGAGAAGGTTATTCTCTTGTCTCTTGGTTGCTGGGTAAACAACAGGCTGCATACATGGCTGATCAGAACAGGAGCCTGGTCCTCCCAGAGCAGCCAGACTGCCTTGTTTAGTGCCCTGTCTGCAGCAGCAGCTGGCATCCTTGGTACAAGAAAACTCTAATTGTAATGGAATGTTTTTCATAAGTCACTAATGACTCTGAACCAGGAGGTGTTATAATCCTTAAAATGCAATATCCTCTTAATCATACCCAGCATTGTTTTGTTACCCAGATAACTACCTGGTACCCATTAAAATGCCTTCAGAGCTCTTTGCTCCACTGATATCTCATGGCAATGAGCACCACAGATTAATTACACTTTGTGGAAACAGTAATTCCAGTAAAGTTGATGACGCTCTGGTGGGGATATGTTTGGATTATTACATCACTGCAAGTATCAACAGAAATGGCATTTCGGCGCCCGCCGGGGACTTCCCGAGGCAGCAGCTTGTGACCAGCAACGTGCCTGCATGAGAGCTGCTGTGCAGGAGCTGTGCAAAGAGCACCCTGGCTGCACTGGGGAGTGCTTGGGAACTCACTGTGGAAACCAGGAGTGAGTGGAGTAAAGTACATATTCCTCCAGGCTCGAGAGCAGTGAGAGTTCTGAAATGGGGCACAGGCAGTTCATAGTCCAACTGCTCTTCCTGCTCGTGCTACAGGTACCAGCCAAGACCTGGAGTGGTGTCTCCACCTCCTTAACTGCCATCAAGAGGAACTTGGGACAAAGCCCATGGAACACCTGAACCCTCCCTTCTCACGGGCTGGTGCTGGCAAGCCTGGGGAGCAGCATCCCTTATGACTTGGCTTTTTCTAGTCATGAGCTAAAGACAACTGGAAACACTGGGCTTTTTTCCCCCTCTCTAAAACAGGTGCTGTGATGGAAAATTTGTTCTCTGGATCAGCCCATGCAAAGAGCTTTGGTGACATTAAGGAAACCCCTAAGAGTGTGGAGAAACAAATGGAATGTGAAGATGGGAGAGACCAGAACAGGTTGACACAGAGAGGCAAACAAAAAGCTGGGCTGAAGCTTCTGCTGTTCCTTATGGACTTGTAGATTCATCCCCGATTCTGCCCCAGACCTGTGTGAGCCCAGGAAAATCATCTGTGATCTGCAGAATAGTAATGATGCTGGTGTTTGGGAGCCCAGACAGGCTGGAGGTATTAATGCACAGCAGTATGCTGCAGGAACTGGCTCTGAAATGTGGGAGATCAGGAAATGTCAGCAACTTAGAAAATGTTTTCCATAGTTATTTTGGGTGGCAGGGTTGTGTGCCTGTGGGTATTCCTCTGAGTGGGCTCAAAAGTAGATTTACTTCGGAACAAGAGGATAAAGGGAAAAAGCAAAACTCCGTGTTCTAGCTCACCCTGTCCCTGTACACGTCCTCAGAACTGTCCACCTGGGTACAGAAGATGCACAGCTATGAACATTCCTGGGTTTCATCTCTTCATGACCAAGCTGGAAGCCCAAGCACTCTAGTTCTCTGAGGCATATGAGTTTGCACTATCTGGAAAGTGTCCCCAAAACTGATGGCATGTGGAACTGCCTGAAGGACTTAATGCTCTGTTCTGTGCCCGAGGTATATTAAGCACTATTGGTATATCCACATTGTAAATGGCCATTTGACCTATACCTGCACTGTAAATGAACCCAGCCACAGAGGATCTCTTCATGCATCCTTCTTTCCCCAACACTATCCCTCATCAGAGCTGGGAGGTGACAATTTCTCAGCTGGGTGCCCACACACTAGCACGGTGGCTCTTTCCAGCCACGAGCCTCCAAAGCCAAGCACTGTCCCCCAGTAACCAAGCCAGGCATGCCAAGAAAGCAGCCCAGAGCTTGAGGGGCTGCCACCATCCGAGGGGCTCTGCCACTTGGCCAAGCCATCCCTGCTTCCTAAGTCTCCCCTCACCATCTCGCTGCTGCAGCTGCTTCTTGCTCACTGACCCCAGCGTGTCCTGCTTTGAGTCACCAGCCCATCCACCCAGGGCATTGCCTCTGGGTTCACAGCTATACTTGGCTCTTGTTCTGCAGAACCATTTACCCCTTCCAAGCAAAGAGAAATTTCCCAAAGACGCTTTTGGGGCCAAGGCATTACATGCATGTGAAAGCCCCCAACCGCGGCTCGCTACCAGCTGCTTAGGGGAATCCAGAGAGAGGAGAGAAATGCACACAGCTCCGAGGTGGAGGAATTTGCAAAGCCTCCTGAGAATACCACCACACAGCACTTCTTTTTTTATCCCAAGTCTTCGCCTTTTAAAACATTTGCTTGGAAAGCTGGATGCCAGGGAGTCTCCGAGCCTGCTTCTGCAAAGCTGTCGCCCGTGCCCGCAGCTCGGAGGAGAGCCCCGGGCAGCTCCCACGGTTCCTGAAGGATGGATTCCCACCACGGCCCCGCACAGACGGCACGCCGGGTGCCTGTCCCACCGCCTGGCATCCCTTGCCGTGCCAGCGCAGAGCCACCCCGGCGCTCTAAGGGATTCCCTCCGGCGAACCGCTCAGAATAAACGGACGCATGTTAGAAATGAGGCCAGAAATCCCCACGGGCGTCACTGATCCACTGGTCCTTTGTGATTTCTAACCACCGAGCCTGCTCTCCCCGCTACCGCTTCGCGCTGATCCGCGTTATTTTCCAGGCGAAACAGCAGCCGCCTCCCTGCCATCAGCCTGCACGCGGCTTCTCCCAACAGCAGAGAGAAAAAAACCCGGGATGCAGCTGTTTTTTTAGCCCACGGTTTGCCGGGCAGCAAACCCCTCGGTGTTCGCAGCTGCTGGGTAAAAAGTTAAGCGATCTCTCTCTCCACAAAGCCCCGCTCCACGGCGGGGCCGTGGCAGGAGCGCAGCCCCCTCGCTGCACCCCGGGCAGGTGTCCCGGCCACCCACCTGGCCAGCCCCTCGCACAGCCCCACTTACAGCTCCCGCTGCTCCTCGGATCCCGAGCTCCGCGCTCCCGCCGCCCGGGAAGGGCTCCCGGCTGGATAACACCCTCCTGCCGTCCCTGCCCGCGCTGGCGAGCAGCCAAGCCGGCCCCGAGGGAGCCGCGACCGGTTTCAGACTCGCAGTTTCCTTCTGCTGGGAGCTGCTAAATGAAGTTGCACTTGTGGGGCCAAGGGGCGTGTTCTCCTCTCCTCGAGTCAGTCCCTGCCCGCTGTAATCCAATGCTCTGCCCGATGATGTCAAGCAGCTCCCGCTCGGCTCCTACCTTACAGTCGGCAGGAGGGATCCGTTTCCTTTTCACAGGGATCTTTGTTTAGCTTCGGCTTGTAACCCCATCCCCCGGCAGCTGCGTGTGCCCGAGCATCCTCCCTTCGGTGCTCAGCGCTGTGGCTTTTGCTGCCTGCCTGCTGTTGCCCCCGGGTCTCTCCGGCACATTGTTTGGATGCATGTCCCAGATGGATCCCACCGTTTATCCTCTCCAGCAGGGCCTGGCCAAAGATGCCATCACACCGTGTGCAGCCTGAGCTATCCTAGCAAGAGTAGCACCGGGTAAATGCCTTCCATGAAAAATACAGCTTTGTGTGGTTTTGGAAGGCTTTTTGCTCCACTGGCTCCCACAGGGTAAAATCCAAGACTACTTCAGCTCGTGTGCCCCTGGGTGCCAGCCTTATTTGGGTCTGAAGTCCAGAGCTGGTGACAGCACCTGGATTTAAGAGGGGAAGGTGTTATGAGCAAGGTAGTACCATATATCGAGCACGTACCTTTGTATCCACCCTGCTGTGTGAAGCACAGCCTGCGAGCTCTCAAAGAGCTTGGGGCCACTTCAGAAGAAGAGGAAATTTTGGCTGTTCTTGGCACCACGGGGGGCCAGGGACATCCCTCTGGTTGGCATCACCTCCCTGTGTCACATCAGCCTTGGAGCCCCCATGGAGTGACAGAAGCCAAGCAATCAAGGTGGTTGCAGTCGTTCCCTGGGCCAGCGCTCCTGCCCAGCCCTGCCAGACTGGAACAGCTCATTAGTGCTAATTGCTTTGCTGAGAGAGTGAAAGATGTGCTCCATCCCTGCTGTAAGGACACTCAGTGTCCTTGTGAGGGGGAGAAGTGGCACAATTCAACTGGGGATCACAAAGGGTGTTTGCCAAGGAATGGTTCTCGTCCCTGCTCGCTCGAGCTGGGTGAGCTTTTGTTTCGGGTTGTATGCAAAGTGAGCAGTGTGAGCCAGGAGCACTTGGCTTTCCCAACCTGCCGTCTCTCTGAGCACCAGACAGGCACAGAAGAGGCAGCTCTGCCACCCTGCAGCTCTGCCATGACAGATGGGCCTCAGAGCCACTCAATGCCAGGTGAGGAGCACCAGCCTCTCCTCTCGCCCCAGCACCAGCTGTGCAGCCGGACCTTCTCCACCTCTGCTGCCATCACCACCTCCAGCCAGAGTCTGTTTGTGCATGCCCAAAACCACGCTGGAAGATACCCAGAGCCCTTCCATTGCTCACAGGAAGAGATAAAAACACCAACAGCAGCAAGCAGTGCAGGAAACACCCTGATGACAATACTGATGCACGGAGGAAGGGGAATGGAGCTCAAAAGAGCAAAACATACCCGTGCTCAGAGCATCTCCCAACTGACCTCGTGTAACCTCCTGGTTCAAATCAGTTTTAGTTCAAAACCAGTCCCAGGAAGCCCATTTGATTTCCTGAGATGTATCACCTGGCAGAGCTCATCTCCCTCCAGTGGTTTTGAGTCACATGTTGTGCTACTCGAAAGTAGCAGTGAGGGATTCACCACAATGCCCCACCCGTCTTCATGAGATGCCAGGGAGGGAGGAGGGCTCTGCTGCTCTGTGCCAAGGGACAGCACAGCCTCAGGAGGCTGCTGTGCTGGCCTGGCCAAGGCTGCAGTTTTCCCTTTACTCCAGCTTACATTTGAGAGCAATCCAGAAAGTTTTACAGCTTGGACTGCAGGGTTTGGAGGCCAAGTCTGGTAAGGATACAAGCTCTACACCAGCTACCCAGGCTTTTCCTTGGCAGCCTGTGGCCAGCACCCTTACAGCACAGGCAGCATAGAACAATGGCAACAACCAAGCCCTTTGGAAAGCCAAGAGCTCAGAATATGTGCTCCTAAAGTAATAGTCTTGTCTTGCTCAAACCTCCCAATCCTGTGTGTGGTCTTGAAAACAAGCCCCTCAAAGCACCCACCAAAGAGTCCATCCTTTTCTGCCCATACTCATGTGTCCTTACAGTGACTTTCTCATTGAATACCATCCCCTACAAGAGCTGGTCAAACGCTTCCCATCAAAACTCTTCTTAAGTAGAAAAATGCAGTTTAGGATTTTCTACAGGTTGTATTTTTTTTTTTTCCACAAGAGGTGTGAGTGGGGGGAATCCTGAGTTTGCCTGAAATCTTAAGGCATTGGGATAAAACTGCATGGCTTTCAATGTGTTCACTCTCCCCGTTCTTAAGCAAAAGTCAACATTTTATTTTGGAAATACACCCAAATTTCTAGCTGGTTCTTATGTTCCCCATCTCTTGTCCTGTTGCTTTGTCCACCAAAAGGCATTCACCCAGACGTGTGGGCTGTGGATAAACGTGGTTCCTATCTCCCTGTAAGGAGCAGACGTTAGAGCTGCCAGGCATGGCACGCTCCGTGTGACGGATGGTGTCACAGCCTTGAGCTGACTGACTCAGCTGCAGCCACAATCAGCCATTAGTGGCTTCTACTTTACCTCTTTGATGAGGTTTTTGCTGCCTGTTGCATCCATCTGCCTCATACTGTGCTATCCTGTGTAGTCTAGGACCGGTGGTGATGCCATTGCCGCTCTGGACAACCCGAGGTTGGCTCTGCTGCTGGTGACCATGCAGTTGGTCTGCAGTAGATTGTGAACTTTTTAGTTCTGCATCACTAAGAGGGATGCAGAGAACAATGCCCCAGAGAAGGGATGGTCCTACAGCACCTGGCAGCCCGTGCTGTGGGTGCCACCTTCGCTGCTCTGGTGCAGCATGGGGTGGGAGAGCACGGCTCAGGGAAGAGCAAGGAGCTGTCCTGAGGGGTGACTGTCAACCTTTAGCTGGAGGAGGGATAAAGCCAGAGCAATCTCGTAGGGCAAGTGTCAAAAAGAGGTGAGAGTATCCCCGAGGGTGCTAATGTGAAGAAACCCAGCCCTGGAGCAGCTCTGCCGTGCTGGACTGCACGCTGCCTGCTCCAGCAAGAAAACCACCAGCACAAAGGACCCTCCGGGAAGCTCTGGAGCCCAAGCTGTCACTTCAGAAGGATCTGACCTGCCTCTGACCCGAGTGTTTTTGCAGCCTGAGCGTCGCTTCCCTCAGCAGCCCCTGCTGCCAGGGTTAGAGCAGCACTGATGCAGCGTGCAGCCTCCTCACGTAAGAGCAGCTTCCCGCTGCATTTCCCAGGCATTGAGGTCTCTGTGTCACTTGATGTCATCAAGATTGCAAGGAAACGTTGGAATGGCACAAGATACGCACTGGAAAAAAATCTGACAACCTGTTTTGTTTTTTTTTTCCCCAGACTTCCTCCCATAAAAGAAATCCTCTAAATAAACAACTTTTGATTAAAAAAACCCATAGGACATATTTCAGTGATGTGCTGGGCTCCCTAAGGCAAATGTGGATGTCTCCAGCCATCAAATAACAGCTTCACTCGGAGATTCGTGAGAAAAGAAACAGACAGGTAAAAGCAGCTTTAGTGACAAGCCACTCTTTTTGCTGACAAGGGAAGGACGCAGTTTGCTGTTGATTTAAAGAGTGGGTGTCGGGACGTGTGTATGAATTACCCAGCCTTCAGACCCATTTTGTTTTTATGGAAGTTGCTCATCCAGAAAGGTTCAACAAGTGAAAGGCAAAAAAAAGCTCGTAATGAGGCTAAACTCGTTAGTGCCCCTCCAGGGTCACCCCTATTAGCAGGAAGGGTCGAGGAGTCGAGCCTGGCTGTGGGGAGCCCCTCTGGGCACTGGGGCAGCAGGGACGTGGTCGTGGCACAGTGTCTCGGTGTGGGGCTGGCGTTCCAGCAGGGCAGAGCACACTCAAAAAACTGTTTACTTTGAGCTGCAGCTATTTTTAGCTGCAGTAATCTGTGCAGAGATGATAAAGCTTTTCATTGCAAAGAGGGTGGCTGTGCTTTGCTTCTGGGCAATTTCACTCATCCCTTCCCCCTTCCCGGCCGCTTCTCCCCATAGACCTTATCTCCTCTCTCTCTGGGCCAAACACCTCCAAAAGGTTTGTCCCAGCTAGACAGGTTGGAGTTTCAGCCCAAACTTTTTTTTGGTTTTTCCCTGGAGAACGCATTCAGTTTGGGAAATAAATTAACTTTTTCTTTAATAGTCCCCAAAGCCCACTTCAAAGCCTTTGCTGGAAGCCCATCGTGGACATGCACCCTACCCTCTATTCCTTCATTTCTGCTAAATTCCTTCTGTCCAAAGGCTCTTGCAAAACAAGTCACTTGACAGTTATCTCTTTGCAGCTGCCACCAATACAAGCAGGTCTCAAACTCGGCTCTCATGGCAAGCCAGAGTCACCAGGCAGTGACAGCACTGCCCTACGCCACGATTTACCCCAGGGGTCCCACAGCCCATTCCAAGCTCCCTCACACACTCTGTATAAGAAGAACTTTACCTGCTGCTGACAGGAGCGAGCGCGGCAGCTGCTCACGGCACAAAGACGACAAAACACGTGTAAATCCTGCTTGGTCAGGGATTTGTTTGTCTAAAGGACTCCAGAAGCTTCTCCAGTGTAAGCTCACAGCGGTCATGCATCCAGCACATGCTTCACCAGAAAATCATCCCGCTGGTAAAAGCTTTCTTGTCTGGGACACAGCGTGAATTACATCTCTGTTGGCTTATAGGTGTGTTCAGAGGGGGGAAGAATATGCAAGTATTAATTAAATAGGTTCATTCTGCTTGCTAGGAAGGGTCAGATATACAGATACACAAATGATTGTCAGGATGAGAAGGTGCAGCAGGAGGGGTATTGCTTAAGCTGATCATGACTGACTGCTCAGGTGCTGCTGGCAGGGAAGAAGGAGATGCCCTGAGGTCCACAAACAGGTACTTCTTCCCTTTGTCCCTCTGATTCTGCTAGAAAGTACAGCTGGAAGAAAACAAATAGCAGGCTGGGTTGGCAGTTGTGCTTCTGCTTTTTGGAGAGCAAAGGGGTATGCTGACAACTGAGAAGAAAACAGTCATCCCTGTCCGTGCCAGAGCCACCCAGCCAAGGGTTCTGATTGTTCACCAGTGTTTGGCAACCAGACAAGGATTCCTGTTGCCAATGTGCAGCAGCCATGTAAATATTTTGATTCTCACTTGTGCTCTCAGCTAAATGGGCTTTCACGTGATTTTATTCCATGGAGTCTGAACGTGGGACTCCTGCTCTGGAATGCTGAGTGATCAAAGTCAGGTTATTAATCCTCTGTTGTGAACCAAAGGTCTGCAGTCTTCAGGCTTCACCATACACATTCACTCTCTACCTATGGTCAGGAAAAAAATTCAGCCTGACCTCCTGGCATGTTTCCTTGCTTTCCATGTGGGTTCATGAAGGGAGTACATGTAATTAGATGCCTTCTCCTGAAGCAGCTGACCACTGCAACACTGAGGAGGAGCCCAACAAGGCTATTTCTATGTTGCTCTTAGACACGATGCCATTTATCTATTGTAGCTCTTCCCGAGGCCATGGAGACTGAGACTGGGGGGGATGCATCATTCCTGTGATTTGGTCTGAGAGCAGCAGAGTTCAGGGTGCTCCATGGGAAGAGCTCTGTGTTCTGGTCAGGGAACAAAATATTCTGTTTGTGCTGACAGTGTACATGAAATAAAAACAGGGTTTGCCTGGTGACCTGGGAGCATTTCCCTGGGCACTGCATGCAGCCCTCTGCTCCCAGCACCATACTGGGAACACACCCTGGGTCTGAGGTGTGCAGTGGCTGACACAGGAGGGTGTAAGCAAAGGTGACAGGGTCACCCTGCATATTGGGTGGCCCAGAGGAGAGCTCTGCGACCCCAGGGTGGACACAGGGGCTGACAGAGCCCTGTTGTTCCTTACCAACTGTGGGCAGAGTAGCGTGCTGGCTCCTGGGAGGAATGGGGGATGCTGTGGGGCATGGGATCTGCCAGGAGGCAGAGCCATCAGTACTCAAGTGGTGGTGTCACACCAGTGTCTCAGACTGACACCCCATGCTCCAGCCCTACTGTGGCAGTAGACACTAAGGTGTAATCCCAGCTTCAGAAAGCTTAGTCCTTTAAATAGCCAAGACAGACAAAATTAAAGGAGAAGAGGTACTATCAGCTCCTCTTGGCAGGTGGCTGGTGGAAGAACAGAAGGCTAAATGGCTGCTACAGAGACAGATTTTCACCCAGCCCAGAACATTAACCTTGTCTGCACTGTTACTGCAGATGGACAGCCCGATGCTCTTGTAGGGCTGTGCCAGTAGATCTTTCTCACCTAATAATGGTCAATCTCACTCCCTGCTGCTCTGGATAAGTGTTTTATTTACTGCTTTTTGTGTCGTGAGTACTCTCTCATGGTTATTCTAGCATTTCCAGTTTTGAAAGGATTCTACTTACTCCCTTAGTTCACTGTTTCTGTTTCAGATTCTTGCTTCTCCCAAAGCTGGGCTGAGGTTTCTTGGACAGGAGTACAATTTTCACCTTTATGCAGGATCACAGCTTTTTAGACACAGAGTTTAAAGTTTTCATACAGATCTCAGTTGCCACTTACTTTTGTGGATTAAATAATTTCCTTTTATATCTCAAACAACTGTTTTCAGCTTTGTAAAACTGCCTGATAAAGCATCAAGTATCTTTATCCAGATTATCCATCACTAGAATAACCTAGCAATGGCATTTAAATAGACATCAGCTTCCTTGAGCTGTCCATTAAAACCTTAGCTCTGTGCAATCCTGAGTTAGATGTCTTACAAGCAGGTCTTGCAGAAAACCCTTTAATAAAAGCCACCATCCAGCCTGTCCTGGGCCAGAAAGTTTCAGTCCTATTTTATCTAAAAGTCTGCATTTGGGTCTGGGTTCCTTGCCCTCTAATACTGAGTGAGCAGTAAATGCCAGTCGCCACCCAAAATACCCTTTGCCCAAATTGCTGTGCTGCCCAACGGCTCCTCCCTGCACACAGGGATGACTGCAGTGATGTGACCTGCTGGATGTGCAGCCAGCCACTGGTGGGACAGTTGTGCCATTATTTTTATATGGACAGATGTATTTTTCTATTTGAAGCTCATTCAATGTGCTGCCCATCCTGCACAGGCGTGTTCAACACACCTACAGCGTGCTGGGTACCCAGACATGTCCCACTCCACAGTCAGGCACTGCCAGCTGCCCTCCTCATGCTGGTGTAGTTGCTGGGACCTGGCTGAGGGGCTGAGCAAGGGGATGTGGTACCAAACAGGCATTTGCAGTGCAGAATTGCTCCCCAAAACGGCCTCAGCTCTCCATCGCTATGGCAACCAGCAGGAGATCTCGCAGGTCGGACAGGAGGTGTGTGCTCCACAGCAGCACTGCCTGCTTTCCTGCACAAACCAGGGCTCAAACTGAGCAACCAGGAGGGAAAATCCTCTTTATTGGGACTAAGAGGCCCTTTCAGTTATTATTTATCCAGGCACTGTAACATATCATTAATAATACAATTAAATCTCAGCAGTCTTTAAGGATGAGTTGAACAAGAATGTAGCCAGCTGGGCACCTGGAAGGATTCCTTTATGCCTGTTCATTGCAGGGGAAGTTCATCCTCATCTCTCCAAGAGCTCCACCAAACACACCACTTCTGTTCTGAAGGCAGAAGGTTGCCAGCTTTTCAGTATCTAAACCAATTTGGGAAGTTAGTCTGCTAGCTGTTGTGTTACTGGCTAACAAGAAATTGTGTGAATCTGAGAACTAGAATTGATGGCATACCAGACCTGCTTTTCCCATCTTTGCACAAAGAAAAAAAAAGAAGACTCATTGAACCTACTTGTTTATTAGATAAAGTTAAGATGCAAAATTATAGAAACCTCATAGATTTGATGCTGAAATGTTGGATGTTGGAGGAAGTGTGTGATCCCACCCGCACAGTAATTAGTATTTTGGAGTAAACTACTTTGTTATAGGGTTCCTTACCCCAAGAATCAATATGAAGGGCTTTATGTGCTATGAATTTCATCCTAATTTGCTGCATGCTGAGTTCCTCGTGTAAACAGGTCATTTTGGCAAGGCTTATGGCATTTTTACCACTATTTGTTCAATGGCATTTCAAACTGGGACACCACCACAGTCCAAACAACTGAGCTGTGCCTGCTGGCTGTGGGTCCAGCCCAGCAAGAGCCAGGAGCTGACACTGTCAGTGCTGGTATCCAAACAAGCAGTTAGGAGTCATCTCGAATCATTCAGCACTTTCAGTTGGGTTCATTTAGTTCCAAACTGGGTAATTACAGCCTCATTATTTTTCCTTTTACAATAAAGAAAAGACTGCAAGCCAGGCAGAATAATTTCTTCTGGTACTGTTGCCAAGATATGATAGCACATCTACACCATAAGGAATGTGTCATGGTATCAGTTTTATTAGCAGTAAATAATGGCTCTTCAGTTAAGCAACATCTTACCATCAGCTGGTGCCTAACCATAAAACAATAACTACATTTCAACCCCTCTAGGCAGGTAATTGAGTTGAGGTTACCCCTGCCCAGCACATTCCTTGCTGACCAGCATGTGTCAGGTTTTGCACACATTATTTTTTTCACTGAAATGAATACCTGTCTACAGTCAGACTTTAAATTTAAAACCACAAAAAGCTCATCTAAAAATAAGACATCAAAGCTCCCGTGACAGTAAGTAGAGGCCAGGACTGAGGGAATGGTGGCAGATCAGGTATCAGAGAGTAATTTACCCCATGGGTCCACCTTCACTGCCTAAAGGGAGAGCAGGTTCCTGCAGGGACTATTTCTCAGCCCAGAAACCACTGTTAGTGTGGTGGAATTTTCTGACACACACAGAGGCTTTGCTTTGATGGATCTTGCATGAAATTGTCTGAGGGCTGTAACGATATTAAATACATGTTTGGAACAAACAGCTTTGAAAAGAAAATATCCACAAGAACTGCACTGAGGGCCTGTCAAGGCATCGGATTCTGCACAAGCTCCTCAAAACAAATACTGTGTGTGTATACATTATGCATATATGTATACAAATATACTTTACACAGTTATACTAACACACAGTTATACCAACACACCTTTCAACTAAAAACTGTAAGCTACCCTGTAGAAAGTCTGAAGAAACTTCTGCCATTACCTCAAAAAGCAGCAAATTCAGGACTGAACTGTTATTTATACTCAGGGGAAATGACTCTGCTTCTGCCACTGAAACACCTGAATACGTCAGGCTTAGCCCAGTGACCTGCTTTTGTTTCCTCTGGACACGCTCAGTTCTGCAACAACACAACACACTTAACGTGCATTTTAAAATGACTCTGTGCATTTCTAGTAAAGGTTCAACTGTTCTCAAGTGTGTTCCAGGGCAGGAAGCTGGTTGTGAGATCCCCTGATAAACCAACACTCAGCCCTCAGTTCTTCCCCTTCCTTCCCTTCCAGGATTTAAGCTCGTGGCTGTTTCTGCCCCCAGTGCACGTGGACACCGTGAATACTGAGCCTTGTCAGCTCCTGCCCTGCTCTGCCTTCTGCAAACTGCTTGATTTGCACTCCCTCAGGCAACAGCCCTGTTCAACCCAGAGATGTGACTAGGATGCTATTGTATTATTAGACTTCCCCAGGGTACTTTTTCTTCTCAATCATCCAGGATGGGAAAAACATTTAGATAAAGAAGAATGTCATGACTCATTCTCCAATGCCATGGAGGTTCGGAGCAATCAGAAAAGAGTTAACAGCACAGTCACCCCCCACTAGTATTTCAGAGTTTCTAAATACAGAGTTCCTTTCTGAGCTGGATGCCCATTTTTGTTATCTTAAAAGTATTTCTGGAACTTTTGGCCAGCTTTAAACAAACAAACAGGGAGAAATATTTGTGAAGATAACGTGGCTGAGAGTGTTTGGTTACTGAGTCTGAGCTGAAGGATTTCATTTTTAGACTTTATTTCTTTAAAGCTTGTGAACAGAAGAAAAAATTGCTCTGGAGATGTTAAATCACACAACCATCCCAGCTATTGGCTTTGGAATAACAATCATTCAACTTAGCAAATATCAAACGTGGGAAGGGATTTATCTGACGCATCCATATGATCATGTGAACTCCTTTCTCAAGGAGGAACAGTCTCTGCTGGAGACACAAGAGGAAGGAACTGTTTTGCCTTCTTTAAAAAAATTCAACAACATAAGCAACTGCAACATGCTAAGAGCTTCCTGGCACAAATGCAAAAATGCAACATCTGAAATGTCAGCTGGAACTCTGGGAGGATTTACATGATTTAAAAGATTTATGAGAAAGAACTGTTTCACTAGCTTCAGAGCATCTTGGAAAGCAGCAGCACCAGTGTGGGGGACAATGGAAAAGGAGGGGGAAAAAATCTCCAGCTAAAAGAAATTATCATGCCCAGTATGACTCTGTATTGCTCTTTTTAGTGCAAGAAGAAAAATGGATCAGGCACTCATCAGATTTTAAGCTGCATTGAAAGATGAATGAACAGTCTGCCATGACCCTGGGATATGCTCATTTTCTCACATTACATATTGACTCACATAATCCTGTGGCTCACCTAAAGCCACACAACTTGTCACTGCTCAAGGCAGAATTAAATCCACAAATTCCTGACTTTTCCTCCCACTGTTCTTTCATTCAGAGCTGTTGTGCTGCAGCCATCGCTGATACACGAAGGCTGGCCAGCTGGATTTCAGTGCAGGCTCTCAGGGGAGAGATGGGGTCACAGAGACAGGGGAAATAAATCCTGACTTGATAAAAAAATAATACATTAGGCAAGGAAAAGGCGCGACACCATTTGAAACAATAAACTCAACAACATTTTAAGTGTGCTTGGACAATGCTCGAGTGGAAGACTGGCCTGCTTTGGGGCTGCCCTCCCTTGAAGTGGCTACTTAAAAGTAAGGTCCTTGATGCCCTGGAGAGCCTGAGGTGCTCCAGCACCAGACCTGAGCTCAGCTCGGTTGTGCCAGGCGGAGCAGGGGCTCTGCCCTGCCAGGATGGGGGAAGGTGCCAGCTCCAGCAATGCCTCTGGCTCCAAGGCTGCTCCTGGGACAGTTATTACCAGCTCACATTGGTGAAGGGCTAAGGCTGCTCCAACAGTCCCAGACCCTTCCGGGGCAAATCCTGCTCCCCAGAGAGCCCTGGCTGAGCACCCCATGCTTCTTGCAGGGCCACCACGTTCACCTATCACGAAAGGTTCACTCCCTCCTCCTTTTCACCAGCCATCTGTTGCTAGTTCTTCCCATGGTTCATTCACAGATGTCACTGCAGATCTTTTGTACAAAATATTTCCTGCAATTTATCTCTGTTTATGTTTTGTTGTTGGTTTTTTAATAGGCTTTTATTTACTGTTATTTAAACACTTTTCAGTATGTTTAAGTTTAGCTAATGCTTCCATAAATAATGAAAGAGCTCAGTAATATCATTCCAGGGTGTTGAATAAAGGTGAACATTTCTCTCCATCTGTTTCACCAATAACCTAAACTAATGCAGTTTCCAGACCAGAGCACATGATCTTAAGTGAACTGAAGTCAGTGAAAAGGTCTCTGGTGACATATAAAGACTTAGAGGAGATTGAAGTAAGGTGTCCTATAAAATAAATTTCTGGCCAAACAAAACTGGAAAGACACAAGACTACAATTCCTCTATCATAACAGCAGTGACTCATCCAGTTGCATAGTCACTTGGGGTGAAAAAGAAAACAGTTACTCAGTCTCTCAGGGATTTAGACACAGAAGAATATATTATGCAAGTTTTAGCCGCGTTACTAATGGCCTTGAAGCACACAACTCTACTGTGACTCTCACTCAGCTCAGCAGATCACAAATAGGATGACTCACGTATCCATGACATGATAGGAAAATAGAGAGCTTAAGAAGTGCAGAGGCAGGTGCTAATGCAGTCACAGAGCACGCAGTCAAGGGAAGAAGAGAATTATAAAATCGTGAGCAAAGGACTGTGGAGAAGAGCGGGTTGGGTATTTGAAGACTCCAGAGCATGGACTGGGTTGGTTTTTCTTGGTCTCAAATTGCAGGGGGTTGTGAGTGTGAAGCCAGCAGAGAAGAGCCACGCTGCTGTCTCTGCTCCCCTGTGTGTCCCCAGGGAATGGCAGCAGACAGCTCACCTTGGCCTCTGCATGGCAGTGGCGAGCGAGTCCCTCCCTGCATCCACAGCACGCGGTTACATCAGACCCCAGAGAAAGTCATCCAGAAGCTTAACAATATTTATACTTGGCAGGACTTTCTACCCTGCTGGAACATCATGATTTTGTAGAAGCTGTTAATTCTGATCGTTTAAGGGCTAATTAAACCCTCTGGTGGTTCCAGCTGTAGCAGTATTTTGCCCATTATCTGGTGAGTAACCTCCTCATGGATGGAGGGCTTTGACAGCTGTTCTCAGAGCACCGTTTAAAATCTGGACGGTGGAGCAGAGCTCAACCCACAGCCTGGACCAAACAACTGGAAAAGCAATTGTCCTGAAAAAACTTTGCAGTTTTTCATGCTCTGGAGATCCAATCAAAGCACAGTTATAAATATAGTTTAAACCTAAACACTTTACATAAATCCAATAATTGGTGGGGTTATATTAGAAAACTGATGCCGATGCCTTAAGATTTGGAACTTTATGCAGGCTAGAACACAGTAAGATGTTCAGACCTGTATATGAGTCTGTGTAGAAACACAGACTATGTATGATTTGTTAATTTTTACACACAGTTTGACACACCCGTTCCAATTTGCAGTTTCCTTCACCAGACTGAAAGATTCTGGACGGTCAAAGGATTATAACCTGTCTGTGGGATCTGTTATCTGCAAAAACACAGCCCGTGCAGAGCAGGAACCTTCAAACACTCTGGGGAACATGAGGAAAAGTTCTGCATTTTTGTTATCACAAAGAGGAGACCCTTGAGAGTAACAAGAATAGCACTAACGCACAAGCTTGAGTGGCACTTTTTTATGAGCTCAGTCGCACAAAGAACTGCAGAGAGCTGCTTTCAAATGACTAAATCTGACACATTTCCTTTAAATGTTACCTCATTTCGAGGGGTTTATTCTAGGCATTTCAGCTCACATATGTATGGGATGTAATGTATGGATGCAGAAGGGGTGCACCGTGTCATTCTGCTGTCAGAGCTGATTAACATGCCAGAGCAGGGTATTTTTGTTCAAACCAGGATAACCTCCTGCCATATCCTGTCTCGGTCCCAGAGCTGACAGTCCCTAGGCTGACTTCATCCTTATCTCCTGTTAAACACGTAGGGTTTGAGGTGATGTGATGCAGGATCAGAGGGGGGTTATGTTGGAAAGTAAAACGAGCGTTTGGAAATCTCCTGTTACGTGGACAGTGGAAGGAAAAAGCTCTTTATCTGTATCCTTTATCCAGTGGAGGATCCCACAGCACTTAAAACTATTTGGCTTATAAATGTCCTGTGAAGAAAACATTCACGGACTCAGGATTTAGATGAGTGTCATCACTATACTAGCAAAATACCTATGGAATTATTTACCCTGACCACCGTTGAGGGAACACAGAATTTGGGATTGTGCCTTTGTTCTGCATACATTCATTGGAACAAACAGTGAAGGAGCAGGGATGTGGCAAAAGCCTTCTTAGAGATCCAGCTGGTGCAACCAAAAGGCTAATAAAAATATGTTAACAATAAAGTAAAAGCTCATATGTTTTCTGAAGGAAGCACAGTTTCAGTGATTTATGGAGTGACCTTTTTCTGAAAGAAGCCTGTATGTCTGCATGAATAAGGCTGATTACAAGAGAGATGATACTGTTAACATAATGTTCATAAATTCTGAGTGTTAAAGCTGCTCTGAAAAATAAGTGGCTGGTTTACTGGATGCTCTTTGTCATTTCTTGGCAATTTTAGATGGCAATAAAGCTGTCGCTCTGATTATTCATCCCTTTCTGTGGTGAAAGCAGGTTTTTTGAACAGGGACTGTGTGAAGGAAAGAAGGGTCTGGGACAGCGGGAAGCGATGTGCAATAGCTGGAATTGCTACAGGCAGAAAATATCCTCCAACTCCAGCTGGTCAGTTCTAACCCTGCCCTGTGACATTTTGCAGCCCTAATGGCAATTAAAACTAATGCAAATTGCTCTCCTAAACTTTTGTGCAAACTTCTGTCTATTTATCATGTTGTTATATCATCCCAGCCACCCCTCATCCGCTTCATTTTTTCCCAGGCTTCAGCAGGAAGCCTCTACCTCAGGGAATGTCCCCAGCCCCTGGGCAGGGAGGTGACAGCAGTGTCCCCAAGCCCTGGACTGTGGGCAGGAGGTGACAGCAGTGTCCCTGGGCAGGGAGGGGACAGCAGGGTCCCCAAGCCCTACCCGGTGACACCCCGGTGACTGGCGCTGTTGCCATGGCAATGCCCGCGC
>NW_016690279.1:2679407-2758191 GCF_001604755.1 Lepidothrix coronata
GTCCCCAAGCCCTACCCGGTGACACCCCGGTGACTGGCGCTGTTGCCATGGCAATGCCCGCGCGCGCCGAGGCGCTGCCGAGCGCCCCCAGCGGCCGCAGGGAGAGGGAGGTCTGGATTGGCTGGCTGGGCTGCAAATCAGCCCCGCTCATTGGCGGTCTTGAAGGAGGAACCGCTCACTCCCGGCCTCTGGACCAATCAGCGCCCCATCTCCGCTCACTGAAGGCGGAAGCAAGGTTGATAAACAATATTTGCCCTCCCCCGCCCTTCTCCACCGTCCCGCCGTCTCATTGGCGGGCAGGCGCCTCCGAGCGGGGCGGCAGCCAATGAGCGGCGGCGGCGGTGCTAGGCCGGCCCCGCCCCCTGAGGCCGCGGGGTGTGGGCGGAAGCCGGAAGCTGCGGCGGCGGCGCCATGGGGGCCGTGCTGGGGGTCTGTTCCCTCGCCAGCTGGGTGAGTGCGGGGCTCCCTTGCCCCCGAAACCTCCCTTTCCCACCCCGAGCCTCCCCCGACACCCCGGCGAGCGCGCCCGGCCCGGAGCGGTGCCTCCGGCGGGGCCGCGGGGCCGGTGACCGCCCTGTGTGCCCTGGCGCGGTCTGAGCCACCATCGCGGCCCCGCCGCAGCCGGGGCGGCCCCGGACCTTCGGGGCAGAGCGGGGCCCGGCTGGAGCGATCCCGCTCCTTCCCCGGGCCGGGCCGGACCGGGTCGGTGGTGGACGGGGCCCACCCAAGGGCAGCCGAGGGCGATAAACAGGGTTATCTGCGAGGGTTCGCAAACACGCTGTCCGTCAGAAGCACCGATTAGCGATTTATCGGTGCGGTCCGGGAGTGGAGTGTCTCCAAATGGAGCTCGGGCTTTCCTCTGGGCGTCGCCGGACGCCCCGGTGTCAGCTGCGAGGGAAATGCCCTTACTATTCCTGTCTCTGCCCTTCAGATTCCCTGTCTGTGCAGCGGTGCCTCCTGTTTGCTGTGCCGATGTTGTCCCAACAGCAAGAATTCGACAGTGACACGTCTTATCTATGCCTTCCTCCTCCTCCTCAGCACTGTGCTTGCCTGCATTATGCTGGCACCAGGCATGGAAGAGCAGCTTAAAAAGGTAGGGAGGGTAAAACTCGTTCTAACTGTTTGAAAAGCCATTATTGTGCCAGTGGCTATTGATTTTCTTTACTTGGAGTGGGTTATGTGAGAGGCACAAACACCCAAGTGCCCTTGTTCCCCGAGTTAAGAGGCTTCTAGCTGAAACAGCAAATTCAGTGAATGTGCCTTTTTTAGTACGTGCCTGGTCTCTGAAACCTGACCAGCCTGGAGGTGGTCAGTTGTTATAAGGGGCCTGCTGCTGTGGTATCTTAATCTTCCTGGATGAAAAGTGCTGACATGGGGAAAGCCAGATGATAATGAGGTCTGAGCACGAGGCCTTTTGTTCTCAGATCTCCTAGCAGGCAGCTGACTGAAAGCCTTGCCTGTTACAGGGCTTAAAGAAGGTGATTGCAAATGCAGCTGTGAACTCACAACTAAATGTGTCTTCCCCCAGATCCCTGGATTTTGTGATGAGGGGCTTCACACCCGGATGCCCCACCTAGAGGGGTTTGTCAGCTGCGATGTGTTCGTGGGGTACAGAGCTGTCTATCGTGTCAGCTTTGCCATGGCCGTGTTCTTCTTCCTCCTCTCCCTGCTCATGATAGAGGTGAAAACAAGTAACGACCCCAGAGCCTCGATACACAACGGGTATGTGTGTGAGCTGCCTGGGCTGCCTGCTTGTTCCCTGCTCCTGTTTCCTTTCTGAACATGGGGGCAGGTTGGTTCTTGACAGCCTCGAGTTTCTTTTGGGCTGAACACAGAGTAGTGCTCTGGTCTCCCAAAAAGCTTCCTGTTCATGTCAGATGTTCAGTGTACTGATTGAGTGTCCTGCTCTGAGGTGGGGTAACCAAAAGGGCAGTGCTCTGGGCACCCCTCTGTGTTTCCACAGAGATGTGAGATTGCCTGTGACACTCACTGGGTCACTCACTGTCTGACTCAGCCAGCAGAAACTGCTTCCTGATTTCCAATCCCTGATTTCCTGATTTAAGTGGGTTAGTTCTGGGCTAGATGACTTAATCATCATAGAGTCATTTAATTGGAAAGGGATGTTTGGAGAGCATAGAATGCATCAGGTTGGAAGGGACCTTAAATCTCATCTCATTCCAAACCCCTGCCGTGGCCAGGGACACTTTCCACTAGACAGAGTTTCTCAGAGCCCCATCCAGCCTGGCCTTGAACACCTCCAGGGGTGGGGATTCCACAACCTCAACCTCTCTGGTCAACAGGATCATGTGCTCCAAATCCCTGGCTGGAGCAGGACCAAGCTGCTTGCAGATCATGTAGCACATGACTACTGTGTACAGATTAAGACCAGTATTTACAACTTCTGTCTTCTTTTAAAGGTTCTGGTTCTTCAAAATAGCTGCCATTGTGGCCATCATGGTTGGAGCATTTTACATCCCTGAAGGGCCTTTCACAAGAGGTACAGTTAATACTCACTGTGGGTTCTGATGAGTAAACTCAAACCTTTTCACAGACTTACCAGGCTAGAGTTGTAATAGTGAAAATTCTCTTGCAGAAGACACAGTTTTTGCCCAAATTCTTTAGAGTATCTTGGTTCATCCAGTATTTTAGTGACCAGCTGAAGTTATGGCAATCAGCAATCTCTTTTCACCTGCATAGGTTTTGGGTATTAATAATTTTGTATTCCATGAGATAGTCGTTACTGGGCCGAGTCTTCTGACACTGCCTAGGCTGGAGGCAGCTCAGAACACTGACAAGTGCTAGATACTTCCCCAGAGTCTGAAAAATCTGTGTGAGAAACATTTACTGTCTGTTCACATCACAGCAACTTTAAAGGGTTGTTGTCCCCTAAAGAAATGTGGCACGATGGCACTTATGTACACAAACTTATAGTGTGTTACCTGTTGTGTTCATTCTGAAAACATGCTGGGCTAAGCATTCCCATGCTCAGCTTGACCAGGATCAGCTGCAGCCTTGAATAGCTGGGGCTCCTTGCACACTTCTGCAGGATGGGAGCCAGAGTGATTAACAGCATCTGCATTTTTAAATACTGTTTCAGAGTTTTTCATTATTTGTCTGCAGTATAATGAGGGGCTTTTAATTTTTTAAACTGAGGTAACATGCAAATGATGGAAGCTAACCCTGTTTTCCTTGCTCCCTTCTGTAGCTTGGTTTTGGATTGGTGTTTCTGGAGCCTTCTTCTTCATTCTTATCCAGTTGGTGCTTCTTGTGGACTTTGCTCACTCCTGGAATGAGAGCTGGGTTGATAGAATGGATGAGGGAAATGCTAAATGTTGGTATGCAGGTAGGAATCTGAACCTGTGAAGGATTTGTTTCTGCTGGCCAGTGCTCTGAGAACATCACTTACTAGTTTGCAGATGTACCTACACTTACACTCCACAGTGTCCTTGAGTCACTGCTGCAAACACATGGAATAAGTAGCTGCAGAGTTGCCTTTTTCTCGTTCAATAAAATGCAGAATATTTTAGCCTTGTGATCAGCAGGTCTGGCAGTGCTAATAAACACCCTTGCCTGGTTTGCAGTGCAAGTGCAGAGCTCAGAGCCTGGTTCTCTTCAAATCTAAACTTTGCTGTGGTCCCCAGGAGCTCAGTTGTGTCTGGCAGTGGCTGCAGAGCCACACCAAGTGTGCCTTGGCACGTGCTCCCCAGCTGGCCACTAATTACAAAGTGCTAATTGTTGTGGTTCTTTGCACACAGCTAAGAATGCTGCAACAGCATTTTGTAGCTTCTTACAAAGAACATAACAGAGGGGAAATCAAAACGGGTGGCCTCTAGCATAGGAGGAGGAATTCAGGGCTGATAAATGCCCGTGAGAAGTGTGCAAATGTACTCTCATTTTGTCACT
Organism: Lepidothrix coronata; assembly: GCF_001604755.1. NCBI lineage: Eukaryota > Metazoa > Chordata > Aves > Passeriformes > Pipridae > Lepidothrix > Lepidothrix coronata. Next base: position 2,683,311 of record NW_016690279.1, read on the forward strand.
GTGGCTTGACATCAGTTAAACTAATTAAAACTGATGCTGAAAGGCAAACCTTACTCCCCTGATGGCAGCACTGGCTTTCCTCTGAGCTACACCACTTAGTGAGCCCAAGCAGAAACTCAGCCATACCTAATAAAAATGCATTGTGCTACTTTAGTTTTCTGGCCCAGCCTGCCAAGTGAGGACTGTCTGACTGCAGTGGTAGCTGGACATTGAATCACTTCAGATGTACTGTTAAAACTGCACTGTTTTGTAACAATTGCAGCTCTGCTGTCCTGTACAAGCTTGTTCTACGCCTTGTCCCTGGTGTTTGTTGTTCTCTTCTACGTTTTCTACACGAAGCCTGATGACTGCACTGAGAACAAGTTCTTCATAAGCTTTAACATGATCCTGTGCATTGCTGTCTCCATCGTTTCTATCCTTCCAAAAGTTCAGGTATTATTTTTCTCTGGTATTTTCTTCTAACATATAAAGCACAGAAGTGGAAATGATGTAGTACCAATTCAGTCAGACATAAGAACTTTAAAATGTGGCTACAATAGCTATGCTAGCTAGGAACTTTAAAATACCTTGCTCTGAAACCAATGCACTATGTAGTGACATGTTTTCTGAAGAGAGGCTTTTTTTAGCTAACATAGTTTTGGACTTTGTTTCCATGTGGAGGGCTGCTGACATGCTTGTAGTGGTGAAGGTTCTGGCAGAACAGAGAAACCTGTTAGGGAGCAGCAAAATGAGCTGGAGATTTATTGCCTTAGTACTGTGGCTTTGAAATTATGGGTAAGCTTGTTTAATGCAAGAGGACACTTGCACGTTACTTGATTCTGAACTGGTATTGCTCAAGTCATGTGCTAGATGGACATCTCATCATCATCATCATCACATCTACAACACTGGTTAAAAAGCTGGGATTAGCTCAGTAAGAATCCATAACAGAGTATTGGCCACAGAAAAACAATTTGGTTTGCTTATTCCTTCCATGCTTGAGTTGCTTCCTGCATAAATTACATGACTAAGGAGTTTCTCCCAGTCTTTTGAACATAGAGCAAAGCCCAATGCATTTCTAAAACAAAGTTTTTTCATGCTGATTCTGTGGCAGCAGGTAAAACTATCCAACCCCAGGTAAAACTTGCCCTTCTGACCTTGGCTTGCTCTTCTGTTTTGGAACAGGAACATCAGCCTCGCTCCGGGCTCCTCCAGTCCTCTGTCATCACACTCTACACCATGTACCTCACCTGGGCAGCCATGTCCAACGAGCCTGGTAAGCAACACACAGTCTCAAGTCATGTGTTGGTGTGAAAGCAGAAGCTGCTGATGGTTGTTACAGATCACAGTGTGGGGATTGCTGACCTGTTTAGATAAAATTCAGCAAGGCTGGAAAGCTGACCTTACTGAAACCATCAGACTGCCTTTTTGCAGAACTAAACTGGGGTATTTGTGAGGAAAATAAACCAGTGTTAGGGCATTCTGATTTTATATATTTATTTATTTATTACACCCTTGCCCAGCTCGTAGGAAGGAAAAATACTCCAGGCCATTTCTGCCTCTGGAGAACGGAAAAGATCAGCAGTTAAAGGGAATGAGAAGTTGCAAGCTTACCTGTCATCTTTTCTGTGCTGGCAAAGCTCATTTCTCTAATCTGCCTTGAAATCCCTTTCAGAAAGAAACTGTAACCCAAGTTTGCTGAACATCATCACCCAGATAGCTGCACCCACAGCTGCTCCAGCCAATGCCACTGTCCCACCTGCCACTCCTGCTCCGCCCAAGTCCCTGCAGTGGTGGGATGCCCAGAGTGTTGTTGGACTGGTTATCTTTGTCCTTTGCCTCTTGTATTCCAGGTAGGATCTGCACTGCTATCCAGTGATAAACAGTTGGGATTTGTCTGCCTCTTTTGTTAGAGCCTGGGTCTAGTGCAAAATGTACCTGCATTTATTCACATCCAGCTGCTGTCTCAGGCCCATAAAGTTGTGTTCAGCCTTGTGGATGAGGAGAGGCTTTATCAGCCCCAATCCAGACAACAGAACATGTGTTACAGGATGATTAAAGGGATGGAGCACCATTCCTACAAGGAAAGGCTGGGAGAATGGGGACTGTTTAGCCAGGAAAAGAGGCAGCTTAGGGATGGCCTAACTGCAGCCTTCCAGTACCTGAGGGGAGCTACAAGAAGGATGGAGAGAGACTATTTGCAAGGACATGTAGTGAAAGGACAAGGAGGAATGGCATAAACTGAGAGTAGGTTTAGATTATATATTAGGAAGAAATTATTCACTGTGATGGTGGTGAGGCCCTGGAACAGGTTGTCCAGAGAAGTTATGGATGCCCCATCCCTGGAAGTGTTCAAGGCCAGGGTGGATGGAGCTCTGAGCAACCTGGTCTAGTGAAAGGTATCCCTGCCCACAACAAGGGGGTTGGAACTAGATCTTAAAGGTCCCTTCCAGCCCAGGCAATTCTATGATCTGGACTAGGATTGCTGTTTACTTAGGTTAACAAAAGCTTGGATGAGAAGAGTTTTCTTTGAGGAGTTCCCTTGTTTTTCCAGATGGATTTAAAAAAACCCCGTTTGCTGCTCGCAGACATTCCGTGTGCTCTGTTGCATTAGCAAAGAGTCAGCTGTCAAAGGGGTTTCTCACCACGGCTCTCTTGTTCCACTGCAGCATCCGCTCTTCCAGTAACAGCCAGGTGAACAAGCTGACCCTGTCTGGGAGTGACACTGCCATCCTGGAGGAGACCCTGGGGACGGGGAGCGGGGCTGCGGAGGAGGGGGACGTGCGCCGTGTCACGGACAACGAGAAGGAGGGTGTTCAGTACAGCTACACCTTCTTCCACTTCATGCTCTTTCTTGCCTCTCTTTACATCATGATGACACTCACCAACTGGTACAGGTAGGAGCAAGATGGAAAGTGATTGTATGTGCCAGCCAGTGTTCCCAGGTGGGTAGGAGACTCCTGCCCTGTAGGCTGATCCTGCCAAGCTCCTTTAAGTGCTGTCCCTGTGCCAGCTCATTATAGAGTTGTGCCTTCTCAGTTTTGTGTAACTGAATGAAGATGTAAAAAGGCACAATCAGCAGCTGTGGGCCTGGGGGACTGCAAGGGCACAGTGGGGCTGCCATCCTTCAGATGAGCAAGTAGCAGGAAGGATACACATGAAACTGGCTCCAGGAGGCCTCCTGGGAAGTTTGTCAGAGGCCTGATGTTGCTGGCTCTTCACCCTGGGAAGGATGTGCAGGGACAGCCATACGTGCTGTGCATCAGAGATGTCATTTCCTACATCTGTTGGAAACACTTGGACATACCCTCTCCTGCTGCAGCTCACAACCACTTTCCCCAGGACTGGCACATGGTATAAATCAGCAAATACACTTAGAGAGCAGCAGCCATCAGGGGTCTCTTGCTCAGCTCATGCAGGTATTTCCTTCAAGAGCAGCACATCAGCAGGGGCAAGCAGGTTTGACAACTGGGTCCCAAGAACAACAGGCCTGTGAAGGAGCCACAGGAAACTGCTGGTTTAGTTGTCTCACTGTGTTCTCACAAAGGCTTTAGCACTGGAGTGTCCCAAATGATTGCCCGAAGTTCAGATTCATAGAGAGCTAGCAAGGAGCAGTGGGAGGTGCTTTCTCTATCTGCTAATTGACTTCTTTTCTTTTTTAGCCCTGATGCAGATTTCAAGACAATGACAAGCAAGTGGCCGGCCGTGTGGGTGAAGATAACCTCCAGCTGGGTTTGTCTGCTTCTCTATCTCTGGACCTTAGTGGCTCCTCTTGTCCTTACTAATAGAGACTTCAGTTAACTTGCTGCACCTGTCTGAGCTTACAAAAGTGAGGAACTCTTCTGCTGAAAGCCAAAATGTTCATTTATTGCTTTAGTTACTGTTTCTTACGTTGATATTAACATGCAGTTGGATAGAAAGTTATATATTGCATAAAGCTTGATGCAGCACCAAAATTATCATCAGTTATCTTTCTATTTTAACCTTCATCAGGGTTGTTACTGCATTTTTAAAATTCACTACAGCTGTGCTGTTAAAGCACAAAAGAAATTATCTGTTCTGTCCAGTAGCCACAACCTTCTGTTGAATAGAAGTAACATTTAGCTAAATATGAAGTAATATATTTTAAAGAACACTTATATTCAGCATAATGCACTAGTATGCTAATGCTTCAGTATCTGGAAGTGTAAGCCATGCTGCTTGATTTCTACATTCCACTGCAAAAATTTATTTAAAGGAAAACTTTATTTAAATTACTTAACTTTTTGTTGTGGCAAAAAAAAAAAAAAAAAGCCCTTTGTTCCTCACTGAAAAAACAGAACTCAGAGGTTGAAAAACTGATTAATTCTTTTTAAGAACAAACTTGCCCTTTCTAAGGGGCAACTTCTATGGTTACTTGTTTTTTAGTATGTTTGTCAATTAGAGTGGTAAGTGTATCAGTAGCTTAAATCAACTTTATGATTATGTTGGAAAAATAGAGCTTATTGATTGGTTAATTTGACTTGTCTGATAGGCTTATAAAAATATTGTACATGATATTATTATTATTGGCACTAAGGCATTTGCACTGTAAATTCATTTGAATAAAGCAGACTAACTACTGAAAGTGGCCCAGTTGTTAATTGTTGAGCAGCAGTTAATTCTCCAGTGGAAAATACCACACACAGTGATCAGCTGCTGCAGTGTCCAGTGGGATGGGACTGGGTGTTTTCTCCATGCAGCAAATAAGTAAGTCATAAAATATTTCTTTTGGAACAAACAGCACCTTCCATGTGATTCTCTGAATGTCAAATCCCATCCCTTAAATGGCTCAGGTACAGCTGACTTTTTACAGGAAAATATCCCAACATGACACGAGGCAAACATATTGAAAATATCAAATTAGCAGCTGTTGCAATGTGTTTAATTACCCAGTCATGCATCATAAAATTACACGTTTTTGACGACTTCATTTTATAAAATGCAATATAAAAATAAATTTTGTCAAAATAAGATGTACACTTAACCACCCAACACCTCTAGGCCCACGTACAACAGAAGGCAAAATTACTAGTTTGAGTAACACTACGATTTAACTCATGCCAAAATGAGATTTAACAAAAACAATACTTAAGCCAGTTCCTGAAAATACCTCAGGGCTCTTAACACCCGTTTGCAAGAGTATAAATTCAAGTACTTTAATGTACAGTTTGCAGCTACCTTTTGTCCCACCTCATGCCAATGAAGTTCAAGTATATTCCCTTATTATGTCTTGGATTTGTCAGGGATGGCTTATGTACTGGGCAAGGCATATAACCTCTGGAAACAAAGTTATTTCAAGTGGGGAAAAAAGACTGGTTGTAGTGCTGTAAGAAAAAAAAAAAACAAACAACAAACCCCAAGCAAAAACCACCCCCAGCCTGTAAGCTTTTCCTAGCTATTCTCTTAAATATAAGGAGAGTTGTGTTTATATTTAAAACACAAGTGTTTATTTTTCCAAATGCTGACACGAGAAATTCTGGGAACAAACTGATTTCTTTGCTAGCAAGTGCTAAAGCTCAAAGAACGTTCTCAGCTCTGTAGCCAGGTGCACAGAACACAGAGCTGTGCTTCCTGTAAGCCTGGTTTTCGAGACAGTTCAGGGTTAGAAACAAAGCTCAGTGAAGCTGCAACTTTTGTCCGAGTTCTAAAGCCAAGAAAGAGCAAATTAGAAATAATAGATGCTTGCTAAAGGTAAGCCTGGCTTAGCTCAAGCATCCTGACATAACTGCCCAGCAGGCAGCTTTAAGAGAAATAATTTCTGGAGGCACAAGACTGGCAGTTTTCAGCATTGATAGTTGTGGGGGTTTAACTCCAGCCAGCAACCAAGGACCCCAGGGCTGCTGGCTCTCACAGCACCAGACTGGCCCTGTGAGGAAAACAACTCTACCCCACCCAAAGCCAGCACAACCACGTGGCCTTATCTATTATGTTTAAATCATGTTATTTATTCTAAGTTTCTCTGTGAGCAGAGGAAAGAAGAGGGTGAGGTGGACCTAGGCTGCCTGCTATTTAAGGCATGCAGGAGAGTACAAAAGCCTGGAAAAGGGGGTGGGTTTTGTAGAGGTTCCTCAGCCTTTTGCTGAACACCACTAGATTCCTTTCTTTTTGAAGGACACTGAATTTTGAGTATTCCAGCTCCCTCTCTAGTAGTTCCATAAGGGGATCAAAGCAGCTGTTCCTACAGTTAACTGCTGAAATACAACCACTTCCAACCCTGCAGCACCACTGTCAGTCAGGCCTTCATCTCCAGGAAAAATGGTCCATCCTATTTATTTTTTTTTAGTTGTACATTGTGACTGGAATTAAGAGGCAGCAGAACAACAAAAAACCCCACCATCCTCTCTGTTCTGGCAGTTCAGCAGCGTGGGCAGCCACTGACCTGCCCTAAGTCCTGTATGTTACTGCCTTGCTGTGAGGCAAAAATCTGATTTAATCTCTGCAAAACACACAGAGCATTGTGGTCACAAAGGAGGAGGTGGCTAGCAGTACTCTTTCACCTTAGTTCAAGTAGATGAAAATGGTAGTTTGGTTTTTTATCTCCACACTAAAGGTAATAGCTATCAAAGAAGAGTTTCAATTGACTTACAAAGGTAAGAAAAATCAAGGAATTAATTTCACCAAGGAAAATTAATTTCTTCCCACCTTTAATCTAAAACTGTTCACGTGATGAGTCCTCTGCTTCCACAAATTCTGAACTGCCACCCAGGAAAAAAAAAGCTTCATGGTTTTACCCTTTTTGCAAGACCCAGTCTCTTTTTATAAAGCCTGGATGACAGGAATGGCATTTGCTACCCCCTCGTTCCAGGATGAGATCTGCTGCCAGGTCAGGAAGTCGTTACAGGGGTAGAGTTGTCTCTTTTTGGCAATGCAGTTATGCTGTAAGGGGACTGAGAGGAAGAAAGACATCCAAAACAGAGTTTGGCACTTTGAAAAATGTATGTCTGAGATCCTCAAGATGCTTTAGGTTCATATTTACAGAAACATAACTGGTGCCTATAATCCCATTTGGCACTAAATCAAGATTTCATCCAGAGAAAGTGCTCGAGAAGTAAGTCCCCAATTAGAAGGGATATTCTTTTCCACCAAATAGTGAAATATCTCACCTTGAAGTGACAGGGTGTACTTTCCTGGTCCTAGTGAGGTTCCCATCTCCACACCATTATAGTGCAGAAAAACGTGTGCAAAGAGTGTGCTGAGAGTTAAGTTCTAAGTCAAGACCATTAAACAAAAAGAGCTTGGGGAGTGGGAACAGCTTATTTAGACATCAGTATCTTACCCTGGCTTGACACTGGAGTCTTAGTTCTGTCTCTAGACAAAGACCTAGAAGCACAGGCATACAAGCAATGAGTAAATATCACAGAGATGACTCAAGTCTAATTTCATACAGGAACATGACAACCAAAGACAAAAGAGGTTAACACAGTTTAAAAAAAAACAAACTTGTAACATTTCACAAAAGAGCCAACAAGCACAGTGAACAAAATGCTACAATATCAGGAAATTTAGGAATGTGCTTTTAAAAAGCCTGTCTGCATTTGGTTTCACAGACTTAAACTCAAATTCAGCCCAAAGTAACAAGCTAAAGCAGCACCTTGCTGTCTTGCAATGAAGTATTGCCTTCTATACATCACATGCCAACTGCTACAAAGCCTCCTCATGAATTCTGGGTATGAGGTACTTACAAATTCCTCATCACAACCAGAAAAGAATTGACAATGTGGGAAGGTGCCTGACACAGCTTTTTTTTTTATTTGGTCCTGAACCTCATTATTTGAAGCTGTTGTCTAGTCAAAAGGACTTATCTGAAAAACTTCCTGCTTTCTGAAAGTGAGGATTGCACCTGTTGTGCAAACATGGTATAGATGTTGTAGTAGTTAATCCATCAGTCACAGTTCCTCCTACAGTGAGGAAGTTTTGGAGATGTTCTCCATATGGATATTCGTGAATAAGTTTTGTTCTGTATTAATTTAAGCCAAATATTCACTGAGATATTTCAGAAATGCCAACTCACAATCTGAACCATGTGACAGAGGACAGGCCAAGTTAAGACTTTTATGGGTTTATGCAATCTTCACTACAGAACTGTATTTTGCAGGGTTCACAAGCCATTTTCTTTTCTTGGGTTACTGGTGTTTGCAGAAGGGGAAGGGAACAGATGATCACAAAGTTAGTAAATCATCATTGTCACTTTTCACCTGTCAGGGGAGGGCATAAGAAAATATCAAGCTTATGATCCTGCAATATTTTTTTCCCTTTATCATTAGAAAGAACAGACCATTTGCATCATTCACCTGGAGGTTGATGAGCCTCAAGTCTTCTACATAACTTGTGCCCTTCGCTTTTATTCTCCCCGAACTCTGCCCTGCCCCCATTGTGCCCTCTCCAGCTTCCTTTGGTTCTACAGTGTAAAGTGCCTCAGCAGTCTGTCCCTAAACTGCAGGTTTAGGAGTAAGGCAGAGTTCACAACATCACCTATGAGAGCAGACCTGAACTGCTGGCAAACCCCCCTGCCCTGGTTTCTCAGTAGCAGTAATAGAGCTGAGGTTTCATGCCCCGCAGAGAATCATCACACTGCTTTTCATCGGCATCCCCACTCACGAGCATGTCGTGGGGGGAGCTGTCACAGGGCACCACCAGCTGGGAGAAGTCGTGCAGGAAGTCCTCTTCAGAGGCCAGCAGCAGCTCGTTCCACGCAGAGATGTCCAGCTTGCCTGCGGTGCCACCGTACTCTTCGGGAAGGATCACCGGGGGGATGTTCTGATGAAGGGAATTCAGGTCACAGCCATGGAGGAAAAACTGAAGAAGAAAGCAAAAGAGCTTTAAAAGTGCACACCGAACACTCTGCAGCAAACTGCTGAAGCAGTCAGCTAACCAGCTTATTCTGAGTTAAAGAGCAAATTTTAGGGGTGATGTCCTTATGGGCACACAACAGTCCTTATTCGACACACAACGGTGGGCAGGGGCAGTCACACACACCAGGGAGAGAAGTCTTGAGGCAACTCACATCTAGTGCAGATCAACTCCCAGCAACAGACACCTGACATTTGTCTGTGCTGAGGTTCCAAATTCAACTCATCACCAAGTTTGTTCATGGGATTGAAAGTACTTATCCTTATGGAAAAAAACCCTTAATCATTGGCAACCCCACCCAGTCCTGTGGAGAGGGTACCTGTGCCATACAGGACACTTGGTAAGGGAAAAGGGCGAGGAAGGTGCAACACAGGTTTCCTGTGACACCAACTCATAACTGAAGTGCTACTGGCCCAAATAATCCAACTGCAGGGATTGAATTTATGTCCTGAATACAGAGCATATGTACTAGAGTTCCATATTAATATTATGCCCATGTTAAGTTCCTCAAAGTTCCTCTCTCACAGAGAATTTTCCCAACAGCATATTTTTAAAAATTAAAGCAGAAAGGACCCATTAGATCAAGTAAAATGGCACCAATGTTTTTCCAGCTGTCAAGTTTTACAACTTTTCTTTTTTTTCTTTAGAATGGCCAAGCAAGGAACTTACAAACATTAATATTAACATTAAAATCACACACAAATCCTTACCCGGTTTGCTATCTTTTCCTTCAGAAAAGGCTTGATGATTGCAAAAATGCCTTTGAATATACGAGGCTCATTTATTATGTTAACAGCCTTTATTCGAATGGGAAATCCATCCTGAAGGGTAAAGAAGATTTTTGTAATGCAGTTTAAAAAACATTTGCCACCTTCCTCTTTTCTAAATCTCCAGATTGACTGCCAGCACATCCCATTAAAGTTTGGCTCCCAAACTTTAATCTGAGGTACCAACATAAATCAGTACAGCAACAGAAATGCAACTTGTTACAGGGAACAGTCTTAGGATGAGATCTATGAGCATAAAAACAAAGTCAAGAGGCAAGAAAATCCTCCATCAATAAACACATTGTTGTCAGTAAATCTTCATTTCTTATGTTGATCTCCATCTCCCTTGACAAAAACACTTAGAAAATCCCTGTCCTTTGGGTATTCCCAGCCCTGATAAGTCACAGTCACAAAGTGGTCCACACTCAGCACCAGAGTAGCTGCTTCCAACACTGTGTCCAACTACAAGATCTGGTGCCCAGGACACCCTAAATATGTTTTTATGTAAAGAAGGAATCTAATATTGCAATCTTTCTGCCATTCCAGCTATTCTATCACACTACCTGGGGAAGACAAACAGGTTCTGCTGCCAGCAGGACACACAAAGGATCTCCTATACAAGACAGTTTAAAACAACAGTTAATCATGGGATTTCTGCTGGAGAAATTTATTTGCAGAAATATTTTTCAAAGGGAAAAGCTCATGATCAGCAATTCAGGTCTCACATGCCACAGTGAAGCTCCTTTCCCTTATAACCAGTTCTACCTATAAAAAGCAAGCAGTCAATGCTTGGAGTGAAAAGCACATAACATGCACTGCTGGAGGATTGTTCTCCCTGGGAAGGTCAGTGAATTAGCTCCTCTTTACAAGAGCTGCAGCTCAGCAAGGCTGGTGCAACACATTTAAATACCACCCATACCTTTAAGTCCTTCCCCAAGTTCAGCTGTTGTTCTGTGAGCAGCTTCCACTAGTAACATCCATCATTTTATTTGTACAAATTAAATATGGGCTTATAGTTTAAATGACACATTTAGATCATACTTTAAAGGAGTGAGTTCTTATAAAGGCATTCCTAAACTCACTGGTCTCATCTCTGCAAACTCCCCTGATTCACTCTATCCTTCCTTATCCCCCCCATGGATACAACAAAGAACATAACCAGTCAGGCCAGAACAAAAGTAATGAGGGCACGAACCCCTTCAAGAGAAGTTTTCTCATCTCACCCCCCCCAAGATTGTATCAACATCAAAGGAAATCATCAGACCTTCCTGCCACTTTGGCCAAGTTACCCCTCACTCCTTTCACCTTGTTTTGTCCAACTCCACTGTGTTTACACTTGCTCTCCACCACTTTCTTTCCAGACATCAAGGAGGAGATGCTTTTTATTACTGTCTCTTTTACCATCCCAATGCTGAGAAGCCTCTCTGCCTTCAGGGCATGGATAGAAATGCTCCTCAAATGACACCCATACAAAAGTCCTCTCTGCCAAATTTTTTCAGCAGCACTTGAACTGGAACCATCACTTGCCAGGGGTTGGCTCCATCTCAGCCAACAGCAACCCTTTAAATAACAAGCCATTTCCTCACTGTCTCCTCTCTAACTGTAATTCTCTGCTCTCTCTCTTCCTTACCACCACCTAGCAGAACTGCTTTTTGCTGTTCCAGCTCAGAAGTTTGCATTTCTAATGCAAATTTAGTTTTAGGGATGCAAAAATCAAAAAAAGAAAAAAAAGGGCAAGTGAGGTAAATCGGCAGTAAGGGAGTGAGAAACTGGTTGGGCTGAGACATGTTTAACTCTGCGGGCAAAAGCCAAGATGATGAAGTTTGTGGTGACACAGTCAAGAACTCTAAGACACAGAAGCAGTCATTTACAATGCACAAGCTTATTTTCCCACCAGTTCAGGTCTTACCTGAAGAATTCCAATCACTTTTTTGGCTACAAAAGGACCAAAATGAGACGCCTTAGATAAGCTGACTCCTTTGTAGTCTGCCAGGATTACAATTCCATTCACCTGGGTCTCTTCGGACTGAATGAGTTTTTCTAACGTTAAGTATATGGCACGAATGTTCTCAGTAATCGGATAATTACTGGGTGTCCATCTGTCTGAGGTTACAAGACATGGATGGTAAGTCGGAGAGTAAATATAAGCTAACAAAACACATTCCAAAAACTGAATTTCTGTTCTCCTGGACTCTTAAAAGCTACTCTCTAATAGCCACAGTTCTAGTCCAGAGCAGAACTGTATATTAAGAAATATACCTTTCTTAAGCAAGAGGGAAATGGCAACTCATGTTTACTTCAGGGAGCAAAGGCAATGGTTTTCAGAACCCTGTTCTCCACACAGCACAGCTCATTAGCAGTTCCAGCTCAGAAAGAAAGCAGGTAAATGGAAAAGAGGAGAATGAATGAAGACAAATTTACAGCAAGCCTGGCAGCACCAAAAGCACACAGAAGGCTGATTATTTACATGGGAGCCAGAGCCATAGGCTCCTCTCTCTGCTTACTGTCAAAGCAAATCATAAGCTTCTAAGTGTAGGCCAACAGCCCTGCTTCAATTTGAGTTACTACACATTAGTTTTCCTTGAATTGTCTGATATTTCATCGACCCACCTCACTGTATTTTCATTTTGACATGACTGCAGTTACTGCTGACACAGGAAAAGGAACTGGAATAATGCTGGCTAACGACCAGCGTGTTCCTTCACAAGCCAGCTTTTCAAATTTCAGAGAGAACCCACATACTCTGTACAAGCCCCTACTGTTCAGGGGAGCAGGGAACAAGTATTTGGCCCAGACACACCTCGAGGACGGAGAGCAAAGACATTCAGGCATTGATTCAGTACCTGGGCGGATGCAGACGACGTGACGTCCCTCCGGGTCCCGATGAGGCAGCACAGTGACAAAGCCTGACTCCAGGACAGGCTTTATTGCAGATGGCTTCAAGTTACTGAACACCTCGGGCCAGGTCCTCCTGCAGGTGTGGTAGTTCACCAGGAGCTGAAGCGCTCGATCGTAATCGAACTTCCTGGCTCTGAGGAACCTCAGCAGAAAAGCATCGTCCAGGCACGTCCCCAGGGAGGGATAGTCCTTGCACACCATGTCCCGGAGCGCCTGCACGTCACGGAGCCTCCATTCAGGTTTCTCTTGGAGCTCTTCCCGGGCTTTGGTAACGAGATCAGGAGACAGTGAACAAACATACTTTGGCCGATCTGGCAAGAGCTCGTTGTCTGATGGAGACCCTGCTGATGGACTTGTCCTGGTGCAGTCGCTGTCTCCTGACATAATGCAGCAGGAATCTGTCAAAAACCAAGGGCTGCACATGACAAACAATCCCACGGACCAACAACCACATTGATGATTTACATATTTATTATGTTCTGTATCCCTCTGTTTCCCTGCTAAGGACGCTGCCTTTCAAAGAACCAGAGCTACAACCAGATGCACAGTCCAGACATTTTAATTATCTTACCAGGATTAGAAAGTGCAGGTTTCTCTAATCTCTTTATCCTGCCTAGCAGGTAGAAAACTACCTCGGATGAAACCTAACCAATCAACCAAAACTTAAAATACAAAATTACACAGCTTCATTGCAGAAATACAGAATTTAAATTACCTTAACGTTTATTTCCTGTGTTCAGTTGGAAACTAAAGCAAATCAAACACATCAGAGTTAGGCAGGATTCTCACATTTGGTCAAATTACACCCTCTTCTGAGCAGCTCTCCCAGCTCAGCCCAAACAGTCCTGAGCCTCTGGCAAACACAGGCACTGATCAGCATCTCTGCCCACGTGAACGTTTTGAGCAATTCAGGAGGAGCTGCATTCAGGAACGTAAGAAATGGCTGCGGTGCACAGACTGGATGAGCGGGTTAAGAAACCTGCAGCCTTTTATGCCAGCACAGCATGGGTACTAAGGTTGGCTTAATCTAGTTTTCAGCAGCATGCCAGTGTTCCTGAACTGGGGGCTGCATTTCTAAATCCAGTCACAGGTGGACAGAGAACAATGTAAAATTAGAACGTTGCAAGCCTGGCATAATTCCTGTAGCTAGACCTGGGGCTGGAAGGGGACAAGGTATGCCTTTATTTTGCTGAGCTATTCGCATTCAGCCCCTCACAGCACACGACAGCGCTCCTGGCTGTCACACGGGAACCCCTGTCCCACACCACCGCCTTCCTCCTGCGGTGAAACACTCCCGCCTCGCCTTCCCCGGGCTCCTCGGGGAGGTCCCGGCGCACTGGGACCGCTCCCAGCGACGCGTCTCACCCCGTTACAGCCCGGGACGGGCAGGACGCAACCCCTCGGTGCCTGTCCCGGCGGGCGGAGCGAGGATTGCCCAGCATTACCCACACACGGCCCCGGCGGCCCCGGCTCCCCCGTCCCCCCGTACCGGAGCTCCCGCAGCAGCAGCGCCGTGTCCCGGCCCCGCCGCCCCGGAACGGCTCCGGCAGCCGGAAATGACGCAACGGCCGCGCCTGCGCGATGGGCCCGGGGCGGGGCCGCTTCCGGTGCTGGTCCGGTCCTGGTCCCGGTCCTGGTCCCCGTTCCCTCAAGGAGCAGCAGCTCCCGCCGGATCCCTGCGTGTTCGGCCTTGGGCCGAAAATGCGCCTTTTCCTCCATCGCTGGCATCTGCCGGTCGCAGCGTGAGGGAACCCCGCGGCCACCTCTGCCCTTTAGTCCCACCTTATCCTCTGGCAGAACGGCCTGTCAGCGCCTGCGGCCGCGAGCCGCGAAGGCACAGTTGTGTGTGTAATAAATATAATAATGAGTAAAAATATAAAATAATATATTTTAATATGATGCGTGCATTATATACATGTATCTGTACATATGTATACATATGTGCATATTACGTGTATATACATAACATACACGTGTATATACATAATATATAATATTTATATATTATATATATACATAATATATAATATATATTCATACGTTATATAAAAATATATATTATATATAATATATGTAATATATATTTTTATATATAATATATAATAATATATATATTTTATATATTATATAACATACCATACATATAGTGTGTACTATTTATATATAATATATATACATACAGTATATACTATTTATTATATATAATGCTATGTTATTATGTATTATAAATAAATACTATATACATTACACATATATGTATACATACATACACATATATATGTGTGTGTGTGTATGTATGTGTGTGTATATATATGTGTGTGTGTGTGTATGTATGTGTGTGTATATATATATATATATTTGTATGTATGTATATAAAAGGACCCCCCAGAGCTGACCTTCAAGAGCAGGAGCACTCAGGTGATGATCTGACATGTCCCCAGGGTCTCTCCCAGCCCACTGTCCCCATCTGTGACTCAGCCGGTGTCTGTGAGACAGCGACCTCCCAGACCGGGAGCAGAGGAGAAAGGCAGCCGGGAATAAGGTCACAGCACCATCTGCGGGCCCTGGAGCTGCTCCCTGTCAGCCAGAGCAACCGTGGAATTACCTGGCCAGGGTTAGGGCAGCCTCAAAGCAGGGGCCAGGCAAGCACAGCTGGATGGAAGCGGGGCCCAAGAGATGTGCTGGCTGTATTCTGAATTTAAACGCCAACAGAGGGACTAAATGTTCATAAAAGGGAGATTTTTGGGGGTGTTTGGCTTTGGTTTTCTTTCTTAGAGGGCAGAGAGCCGTATCCCACAGGAGTTCAGGTGGCGATGCCTGATATCCCTGCGTGGAATTTGCAATAAAAATAAAACAGATGGTCACTCCCAGGCTTGCTGCATTAAAAAGGGTTCAACAGGGAGTGCTGGGGAAGGGGAAATAACATGTTTAACCCCACTGATCAAGGGATGCAAAGCTAGATTGCAAACGCTTCAGCATCCTCTAGTCAGCATCAGGACTGCCCGCAGGCTGGAGGGTCCCCGGAGCGTGGTGGTTTCTGCTCTTTTCTCTTGGCTGTAACTTGTGTTTTGAGCCAGGAGAGGGAGCCAAAGATAGTTGGACAAAGAGCGGGAATCCCAGGAACCCGCAGCGGGAATCAAGGCCCTTCTGTAGCATCAGAGGTTCAGCTCTGATTTATTTCTCTCCCAAGAACTCACCCTTCCAAAGTGGAAAATGTTCCAGTGGCACTACACCTGGCAAGAGATATGCCAGCATGGGAACCAACTGAGTGTGTCACAGAGACGTTCCAGAGAAGAGGAGTGCATTGATTCCACCCTGTGCTGATAGTCCAGCCCAGACCTGGGTGCAACTTGGCAAGATGGTGCCTGAAGCTGGGACCAGTTTGGATCTGTGTGAATTAGACCTGTTTGTGATCTTGCTCCATGCCCTCCCCAGCAGATTGTGGGAAAAAATGAGGTTGGAAGGGACCTCAGGAGGACAAGAGAACTTGCACTGATCCTGTTTCCATTCAAACAGCTCCTGCAGCACAAGTGTGACAGAAGCAGCCCCTGGAGTCCCAGGGGAGAGATAAGAGCCTGAAACTGGCAGCTACAAACAGTCTGGAGAGAGGAAGAAGATGTGTGTTGGGGAGATGAATCTGTGGCCTCACAGCTGAAAACATGACAGAGTTTCCTGGATCACCTGATCTGGTTCATTGCTGGTTTGAGAAAAGGCTTCAAAACACCAAACAGCTGGGAGATACTAGAGCTGCAAATGGGAATTTATGCTAGAGGTTGCAAAATCAGCTTGGAATTTGCACCTCTCAAACAAGGGAGGAAAATTTAGCAGGGAGGTGACAGTTCCAGTCCTGACTGGTTAATGGCTGCTGCAACAGGGTGTTAGGAGTAAGCAGGGATGTTTGAAAGGAGTGACGTGTGAAGGAAGCTCTGCTTTGGGGAACAAGAAGGGCAGGAAACAAGGGAGAATCAGTAGCAATCACACAGATATGAAAAAGGATATTAAAATGAGAGCAAGAGCCTTAGGCAGGTGAGAGAAAATGAGGAAGGAAAGTAGAAGTTAGAATACTTCATAATGAGGAAGGGCTGGAAGTGAAATATAATTTGGGGATGGTCCTTACCTCAGTTTTTCTTATGTGGGGAGTGTTGAACTCATGAAGAGCAGTGGATGGTGAATGGAAGAGAGGGGTTTCAAACACCAAGCCACACACACAGTTGTAGGGGGAGTTTTAAAGTACTGGCACAGGAAATCACAGGAACTGTAGCAAGACTTTCTGTAATTTACTCTTCCTGGTGTTGGCACCCTGTGACTAGAAACCAGTAAAGGCAGGAGCTGTCTATAAGGAAGTAAAAGCTAAAAAACAAACATCCAAGAACTGACAGTCCTGGGAGATGTGCTGGCTGCAGCTTGAATTTAAATTCTCCCTCCTAGGAGGGAGAATTTTGTCCTTACCCGCTGTGGCAGAAGGGAGAAGGACATGGACACCACATGCCCAGAGCCCTCCCCAGCTGAGAGGAGATGAACCACACCAACTCTGCCACTTCATCAACTCCAAATCTATAGTCTTTGCAGGAGCTTCAGTCAGGAGTTGTGTTGTGACCTTGGGAGCCACACCTGGAGCTCCACGGCAATTCCAGCCCTTCTCATGTTCATCTCTCCTATCCCATGTGATTCATACCTTTCCCAGCTCTGCTCCTGGGTGCTCCCTCGCCCTGCCGTTGTGTTATAAATGAGTGGCTGTTGGTGTTGGTTGATATTTAATGAAGACCATGTAATACTCTTCACTTATTTACTCATCTGAACCCAGTCTTAATACCCAGCCTGGGAAAGTTATCTTGGCTTCTTTAAGCTTTTCCACCATTAGCAATAAAGGTTTTACAGTCTTGGCAAGCTGAGCTGAAAAGAGAGAGCATGACTTCAAACAGCATTGCTCACAGAGAAGGCTTTAAACTGATATTAAATCACTAAACTGTGCAAACATAACAGTCCTGTAATAAAGATAATCTATGTGCAGTTCAGGCCAGGAGGGGCTCTGGTCCTTGGGGTGCAGGTGGAATCTCTGGACACCACAAATTGAAGAAACCTTCTGGGCAGCTCAGCATCAGCAGAGAGCCACTAGTCATAGAATCATAGAATCATAGAATCAGCTGGGTTGGAAGGGACCTCCGAGATGGTCAAGTCCAACCCTTGATCCAACCCCGCTGTGGTTCCCAGCCCATGGCACTGATGCCACATCCAGTCTCATCTTAAACACCCCCAGGGGCGGAGAATCCACCACTTCCCTGGGCATCCCATTCCAATGCCTGATTACTCTATCTGTAAAGAATTTCTTCCTAATATATAACCTAACCCTCCCCTGGCACAGCTGAAGGCCATGCCCTCTTGTCTTACTGATCATTGCCTGGGAGAAGAGACTGACCCCCAGCTGGCTCCCCCCTCCTGTCAGGGAGTTGCAGAGAGTGAGGAGGTCTCCCTTGAGTCTCCTCTTCTCCAGGCTGAACAACCCCAGCTCCCTCAGCCTCTCCTCACAGCACTTGTGCTCCAGTCCCTTCACCAGCCTTGTTGCTCTTCTCTAGACCTGCTCCAGCCCCTCCATGTCCTTCCTGACAGACGGGACAGTGGAGTGGAGCATGGCCTGCAGAGCCTGGGGGTTTGTGAACCCATGTCTCCATCCACAACTGGTCTCCCAAGGTAGGGGTGGCCTCAGGCCTCTGAAACCTGGTGAGGCAGTCATGATCAGGCAAGCCTGGCATCCCTCCAGGTCCAAAGCCCGAGTAAGCCTTGGAAATACAGTTCCCAAACTACTTTCCTTCCCAGACCCGGTTTAGACTCAGAGCTCTTCTCCCCCTGGATTTGAGCTGGGAGCACTCTGTTGATCCCAGCAGCCTCTTCTCTCACACACAGGACACTGAACTGCAGGTCATGACTGCAGCCTTGTTTGTGCCAAGCTGTCCTGCTTGCTCCCACCTAACGAAGCTGGCAGTATATTGCCAGTTTATTGGCCTGGTGCTGGGTGTGTTTATGATGGGCAGGGTCACACCTCCATTAGGAATGGGGAGAAGGATTTTAAACATACCTTACCATGCCTCCTCCAGCCTCTCTGTGTGGAAGGGGGCTGTGCAGTGTGTGGCCTCAGTTCCCCAACTGGTTGGTGATATTTGCATCCAGCCTGGAGGGAACTGGCCAGCCTGGCACACAGAACTGCCTGGCTCAGCAGTGCCACGTTGCTGAGCCGTCCCTGCTGCCTCTTGGTGTTCATGATTATCTGTGCCTGTGTGTGCACTTGCAGGTTTAATAGCAGCAATAGTTGCTTTTGTCAGAGATGATATGCAGGCCATAAAACTAGTTTGCCATTATTTTTTTTTCCGCTCCCACTGAGATATGAAAGCAGTGGGAAAGGCTCCAAAGCCTGTTGGCTCTTTCAGATGGAGGTTATATAAGGAATATGAAAAGAATGTATTTCATAGTGGCCAGAGGACCTAAAAATACCACTTTCACAGATCTTTGCTTGGACATCATGAAAAGATTCCGCAGCTGGAGAGAGGGCTCTCCAGGAAATCATCCTTAGGCTAGGCTGGAAGCACAGAAAGCTCTTGTGTTCAAAAACAATGTAAGGAAGTTGTGTCTCAAAGGCCAATACTTACAAAAGCCATCTCCTGTGACATGGGACATTGCTGTGGGTTCCAGGGAACCCAGCAGGGTAAAACACAGCCCACGAGTGGCAAGAGCAGTGTCTCAGGATGATTCCAGGCTGGAGTGACAAAAGAGGTGAGGGTTGGGATCAAGGACACCACTTAAGGACAAGGTTGTCTCTGGGACATTCATGGGTTTTTTTTCCCAAATGAGCTGAACCCAGCAATAAGAAATCTCCTGTAGGAACTGCACTGATTTAAGATTAACCAGGTAAAGTGTAACCTTGATAGAGTAGTTCATGGGAAGGAATCCAGGAGAATTTATTGCTTTAAAGATTTGATATTACATATGTGGAGTTTTAGGGCATATACCCAGGTAAAAATAACCATGGGTCACAGCAGAGGAGTCCTGGGGTTTTTTATTCCACATTAAAGAGAATGAACTATCTCCTTTTCTTTGTCTTGACTGGACTAACCAGTCCTGTGTGTTCTGGGTTAACACATGTCCTGTGACTGCCTTTGCTGCCCATGTTCAGGCATTCAGCAAAGGTGTTGGGGCTCTGGATCATCACAGGTGATGAGGGCATGTGATTTGAGGTCTGTCCTATTCTCCCTTGGCTCCAGACTAGAGACAGGCTCTAGGTGCTGTCTCCACATGGTCCTCAAACATAGTCTGGATCTCATCCCTGCATCTCATCCCTGCTGACATTTTTCACCAGTATGACTATCACGGGGAAGCCACTGGATTTGTGCAAATGGGGTGGAAAATCAGGCTGCTTCTCATCCCTTGTACCTGGGATGAGACTGCCCACCTCATTTCACATCAGGGGCAGGAGACGGAGGAACACGAGGGCATCTCCTGCAGACCTGAGCTTCAGGAGATGCTGGATGTTGTTCCTTCCCAGAGCCCTAATCTTTACAGCCATCTAAACTTCTCTCCTATCTCCCTATTATCTTCCTGGGCATGCTACAGCTGAGCACGGGCTCCCTGTGATCAGAAGAGCAGGTCATTACGAGCCTTCTCTAATTGTCGTGTATTTCTTCACCTTTACAACCAGTGACAAATTGACTTTCACTTGATCATCTTATTGTGACCTGTAGGCTCAATCAGGCTCTCACCTGCTGCCAGCAGCAGGGTGGCTCTGTGGGAACCAAAGCACAATCACCACCCCGAAGTACTCAGAAATTACCTCTGAAATACAAGAAAGGCATAAAAATGAACACATTTGAAGTGTGAATACCATATTTTAGCTCCCTTTTCTTGGCTTTCAGAATGTGGTTACTTCAAGTCTTTAAGCTCCCTGGAATCATGAAAGCAAATATTTATTCTTCGCATTTGTTTTTCTTTTAATGAAAATTGGGGTTGTTATTCAATCTCATGGTTCCAGCACACGTGGCTTCAGGACAGACACCAGCTAGCATTAGGCTTGCCAGGAAATAGTGACAGCTGGCAACACCATCAAACATTTGTTTGGGCTTTTTCCTCAATACACATATGCTTTGTGCTCAGAGCAACAGGGAGGTTGAGCCCCTTGATTTACAATAAATCCTCCCAGGAGAAAGAAATCCATCTGTCTGGGAAAAGTTAGAAAATATTTTTGCATTTATTTTTCTTTCTTTTTTTTTTTAATGAATACAAACTCTAGTGAAGAAATATTCCTGTTTCCATTGGAAGGCAGAAAACAGCAAAAATTAATGTACAATATCGAGGAATACTTGGTGCAAATGGACCAAAAAGGATTCCCCACTGAACATGTCTACGTACAGAATAAAAGGTTGCTGCAGTTGGAAAAGACAGCCGGGTTATTATGGGGGGGTGGGTTTTTTTTGCATTCAATCTCCCAATTATAAATAATCAATGTGATTTACAAAATAATTTACAGAAAATGATTGGATTCATCATTGCAATAAATTACTGGGTGCGATGCCAGCGGCGTTGAGGCGACGGGACCCGTCCGACACCATCAGCACGAGGAGAGGCGGTTCATTTCTGCCCTGGAAATCAAGGGACAGACCTGCAGCTCCTCTGGCTGAGCTGGCTCGGGTTCATCCCCACCAGCTGTGGTTCCACCATCCCCATCCTCCCGAGAGGCCAGAAGTGACTCAGGTCGTGCAGGGCTCTGAGAGCTCCAGCCCTGCTGGCCCCCAGCGAGGTGGGAGGGCAGGAGGGCTCCTTTCCTGGTTCCAGCTGTAAACCAAAGGTCACATCCACGGGGCTTTGGCACAGGCAGGCACAGAGAAACAGGGCTGGGGGCAGGAGGGAGCAGAGCAGGCGGGGGCAGACCCAAGGCTGGGGCAGACCCAAGGGGCTTGGGTGAGACAGGGCTGTTCCTCGGCCTCTCGTTCGTCCCTGCAGGACTCAGAGCATTGTATTTTTGAGGTTGCTGCCCTCAAACCTTCTGAGGCCTGAAGGAGTCGCAATGAAATTCTTATCGTGTTATGAAGACCTATAAATCTGTTATCAGCCACTCATTCTGAGCTGAAAGAGTGGCACTGGACTGGAGAAGTGGATTGTATGGCACATCTTAGCATTAAAGCTGGGTCTGAACTGAGATCCTGAGTCACAATGCTCCCAGCACTTGGGCAGCCCGAGACCTGGGTCCAATCTGTGAGGCTCAAGCTCTTCTCACCCTCACAGGTCTCTCCCCTTCTTATATCCTTCCCCCCACTTCCTTCCAAAAAGGCATCCTGTGGTCTTCTTCTGACTGCTGAGGAACAGTAGTGAGGCCAGTGATATTTTGGGCCAGTGCCACCAGCCTGTGTGAGGATGACCCCATCCCATTAGCTGAAATCTCTGGAATCCCATGGTCCCCCAAATTCCCAGCCCAGGAGGCAGTAAGTGGTGTAAGGGAAGGATTTGGCAGTGGTTTCCTCTCTGAGCCTTGTGGTGAGAGGGCATGCATGGCACAGAAATTACAAAACCCCTCAAAAGGCAGAAGGATCCAAGTAGAGGACAATCTTGGTGGGCCAGACTTTGCTCCAGTATCAGCTGAAAAGATTTGTTAGACCTGGCTGGGGGGGGTTAGTGTGCTGGAAGGTGACACCCCGCAGAGACCTGGGACTAGCCAAGGCTGAGGAGCAGTTCTGGGCAAATCCCATGTGCTTCACCTGCTGTGATGCTCCTGGGGGAGCTTCCATCTCCATCAGGTTTGGCTGGACTAGGGACTGTCTGGGGAGTTGTGGGAGGGGAGCTCTCCGTTCACACAGCACAGAGAATTCCTTGTTGGCAGGCTCTGGTGTGTGCTGAACCAGGGCCGAGGTGGCAGTGGGGGAACAGCCAGCTGCACTGTCCCCAGCCAGTCACTGCCATCTCCCCACAGGGGGAGGCAGGAATCTGGCCCTTCTGACAAGGACTGAGGGTTTCAGTAGGGCTTCAGCCTCAGTTCTGGGACTCAGGGCTGCCCATGGCACATACTGTCCATAGCTGCAGGAAGACAGCTTTTGGCGGTGGTGGACTAGTCCAATCAGCAAGTCCGTGTGTTTGTGCCCAGGGACCTCTGGATGGCTTCTCTTTTCACAGTGACAGAGTCAGTTTGGGCTTTTCTCCCACATGGCCTTCCAGAGGAGGCCAGCTGCTCTGCAGGTTGCTAGATGACCTCCTGTTTCGTGATGGCAGGCTGTGGGATGGACGTGGGCTGTTTTGCCACGGTTGCAATGGCTCCAGGCAGCAGCTTGTATTGCTCTGGTCCTGAGCCCGCAGGTGGAGATGGCTGTGGAGTTTCTGGAGTAGCTACAGAGAGAGAAACAACATTAGAAGAGGGCCTCATGGATCTGGCAGCACTGGGATCTGTCCTCAGCCTTGTGGGGTTCAGGTGTCAGCACAGCAGAAGTTCCCAAGGGCCTCTGTGTTTGCTGTAAGGCAGCTCAGACACACAGGGATGGTTTGGTGCCCCAGAAGAACCACAATAACAATGAGGGGACCTGCTGGCATTTTGACCCTTACTGGCCACTTTTTTGGTCAGCTCAGCCCAAGTTCCCAAGGGGTGGCCCCATATGGTGGACCAGATTCTCCTGTGATTTTGCAGAGGGAAAACTGAGATGTGTTTGAACCATTCAAGGGAAGGGGAGCCTTTCCACTGATTTCACTAGGCATTGGATAGTATCATTCATCCCTTAAGGGCTATGTAAAGGTTAGTCTGACAAGGAATATCTTGTTGAATCAGTTAGTCTAGCCTAATCTAATCTAACCTAATCCATGTCTCTGTTTGTCTTTCCCTCTTTTCTGCATAGGAATTTCTCACACACTCATTACCAGAGACTCTGTCTTGCTTGGAAATTCCTTGCAAGGTAGAAGCTACCTCCATAGGCAAGCTGGAAAGTTCCTGGGAGCTCCTGGGAGCTCTGTGTCCCTCTGGCAATACTCACACATCTGCCCGTTGTGCATCTGAGGAGGCATTGTGTTGGCCACAATGACGTTTGTTCCCAGGTTCTCCTGGATCAGATGAGGGTGCAGGGGGTGGTGGGCGTGCGGTGTTTCACTTGATGAGCCTAAAATGCAGCATATGACATTTGTTTCCACAATGGCAGAGGGAGACAGTTCAGGTGGGCAGACCCACTGCACCAAAGGGTCCAAGGCTTTGTGCACGATCAGCCTGTGTGTAGGTGGTTGGAGCACACCCTTCCCTTTTTCCTCCATGAATACCTTGAGCCACCTAACCCTTGTGTGCTGCCTGCATTTCCTTTTATACAGGATCATATTCCTGAGTCACCTCTACGTAAAGAATAGCACAGTGGCAACTTTTCATTTTGTTTTGTCCCATTGGATGCTCCCACTAGAAAATCTGTGACACTCTTTCAACCTGAACTTTCAGACTTTTCTGTTTTGATGGCTCCCTTCTGGCAGAGGAGGATTAGTGAAATGGGTGCCTGGTAGGAGATTGGGGTTGCACAGCAAATCTTGTCCATGTGCAGAGGGCTGGGGACACCTCTCTGTAAATAGATGCACAGCTAATGCATTTCTTTAGGTGAGGAGAAGTAGAGGACCCTTAGTTACCACTGCCAGTGACAGGGGAGATGATTTTGTGTGAGTCAAAGGCTGACCTGCATACAGGCTATCTCCTAAATTTCTCAGGTAGGGAGCAGTGGATGTTCTCCACCATGGAGGTTCTCAAGGGGAGGGTGATCAGGGCCTCACTGAGAGGCCTCATGGAGCACCCTCAAGCACTCACCTCCCAGCAGCATCTCCTGCAGCAGGTTGTCAATCTTGGCCATGCCGAAGAGCTTGACAAACTGGATCTGCTCTATCATCTGCCAGGTGATGCTCTGCAGCACAGGCAGCAGCAGCAGCAGCTCCCCGAAGCGGCCCCGCGAGTCGTACTGCCGGTCGTTGATGTAATCCTCCAGGCTCACCTGCACCTGGTACCGCATCCGCTTGATCTTGGACGGGTCACTCAGTCCTTTGGCATCTGGAACAACACACACACACCCCCCAAGCTATCCAGGCTGTTCCCCAGGAGCTGCCTGTGGTGAAGTCTGGGCACAGCCTGAGGCAGGCTGTCTCCAATTCCGTGTTCTTTGCTGTAGTGGGCATTTTTTCTCTTCTCAGGCTGAATTCTCCCCTCCCTCTAAGAACAGTTCAGCCCAGAGAGGAGACCAGGCAGCATTTCCACAACTCAGGGCCAGTATTGGTCAGCATAACCCAGACCTGTCCTCTCTGAGGGTAACCCTCCCCAAGCTGGAGCGTACCTGGGTCAAAGAAGATGATGGCTTTCAAGCAGGCGTATTCATTGTCGTCTATCTGCAGCTCCTGGAAGGGGAGGACCAGCTCGTCCAGGACACGGTTGGCCACACGGTTCACCTCCACCAGTTCGGGGCAGTTCCGTGGGATGATGTGGTCATTTCCTTTGGACAAGCAGCACAGAGACCATCACCTTGCCATTGCTCAAAACTTATCAGGGGTGACTTAACAAAACCCAGGCAACCAACACTGAGATAATTTTGAGGGTGGAGGAAATAAGAAGTTCCCCCTTCTGCCCCTTCCCTGTCCCAGCCCACCAGAAACGCTGGTCTGTGTTGCCAGAGCAGCCTCTCATTCCATGGGAGCCACTCAAGTGAGGAGAAGCTGACTGAGGAGTGAGAGCTTTTTTCTCAATCACACCACAGCCTGCTTACACAAACCTGGAGGTGCACTGGGAATGTTCACAGTTCCCCAGCTTTGTCACATGTCATGGCCTTGATGTGAATGCCTGCCAAGCCTCCCTGCACCCAAAGGTTGTGCTAGGCTCGCTAAAATACAGAAGGGCTCAAGCCATTACCCTGCAAAAAGGATGTCCACAAACACTGAACCACCCTCTCCTTCACCCCAGCGGGGAAGCATCACAGAAGCTGATGGGCTGGGAGCAGAAATGCACTCCTTACCTAGCAGCAAGACATCCTTGAGCACCATGGACCTCTTGGCAGCTCCCAGTAACAGATGTTCCCCTGCGTGTGCGCGCAGCAGTGCTACCTGCAAGGGCAGGGAGAAGTTATTTGGGTGATGCAGAGGCAGAGACAAGCAAGAGAGAAAGCCCAGAGCTCCTGTACTGCACTCAAGGATAGGGAGTGAGAGCCCCTCTGCAGTCACAGTGAGAGAAAGATCAAAAATGGGTTACTTCTGTGCAAAACCTGTTATAGGTGCAGCAGGACCAGTAGACAATTGACAACACCTGAAGCATCCCATATTCAGGACACATGTCATGAGCAAGACCATGCCAGACTGTCCCAGGACCTCACACCAGCGTGGGACATGTTTACAGGGGGCTGTTTGCAGAAAAGGCAACTCCTGCCAAGTGCAGAACCAGGGACCAAGCTCCATCCTGAGAACTGGGGAGAAGCACTGCTGTGGACAGCTGCTCTCCCTCTGGGCTGTGCCCACCTCCCACTGAAATCATGCTCATGGGGACCCACGTCTGGTAACCCTCTGGCCACTTATTCCCTCCCCAGCCATGGGAACTGGAGCCAGGGAAGCCAAAGGCATGTTTTTCTCTCTTGACGTTAATGATTGAAGTGTTTAATTTTACACCCTCCAGCGGCTCCTGAGAATGTTCTGAGTCTTTTGCCCTCCTTCAGTTAAAAATTTCAGAGATATAGGCAGAAAGGGAAGTTAACAATTGGACACCCTGACACAGAGGCTTCTTAATGTCCTGCCAGGAGCTTCTGCTGGAGAAAACAATCATTAAACATTAATAGATCCTGAAAAGTATGTCCTGGTGGGAATGGTCCCTTTTTCCAGTGTGTTATCCCTCAGCATCTGACAAAGCCAAGAGCAGTCTTACCCTACCAGAAATGCCAGGAGAATGTGTCACCCATAGAAGAGAGCTCTGGTTAGGAAAGATGCTGATGGCAGAGAGAGGGAATTTTTGTTTTTTGCAGACGGTGAAAAACGTTATGCAAAATAAACAGAGTGGAGATCCTTGCAAAAAGACTACGCACACATGACACTGGGGAGTCTTTATCTAGATGCCAAAATCTAGCCTCTCTCTATCACTATCCAAACATGGGTGGATATGTTGGCTGAGCTGCTTGTAATTACCAGAGCTGCACAAAACTGGGCTTCCCTATCTGACAAAACTTTGAGAAGGATGGAAAAACCTGCAAGTCCCAGGGAGGAGCAAAGCTCTCACACAGAAATTTCCTGCCTAATGAAAATTAAGGAAAGTGCAATTTGTAACTATCCTTTTTGTTTCCCTAAAATTTGCTTGTTTGAGCAGGGTTAAAGTCAGTTACTTCAACAAGGCAAAGCCACCTCATTTGATATTTGTTCTTGCAATGATGAACCTAAGACACATCATTCCATTGTGAACTAGGATAAATATAAAAGTTGTAACACAGCAAAGTAGAAATGGCTTTGTCCCACCAAACCCAGTACTCTGACATTTTGTTGAAGAAGAATAATGGGTTGGGTATGACCTTTCTTATAAAAATGTTGGCAGTGATGATTCATTCTCAGGCAACACTTTAATGGCAATGTAACAGCGTTTCCCAACGTTGTATGTACCCACTGGACACCTCTTGACTGGCTGTCCTGCCCCTTGGGCAGCTGCCTTTCACAGTTTTGTTCATTCCTACTCCCTGGTATTTCTGTCCTTCCTCCCACACTCCCCTGAGCATCTGCTGCCACAGTTCTCACACTGTCCTTCAAAAGCACGGATGGCATTCATTGATTAGTTTTAATGCAGTGGAGTGTTTCCTCCCAAGCCCTTTGGGACAGGTTGGGAACTGCTCATGATGGGGGATGGCTGGGCATAACAGAACTATTTCAGTCGAGACGAGCCTGTGGAGGATGCTGAGAGCAGCCTCTCCCCGTGGGAAGGCAGGGTTCTGACTGGGTCATCTTTAGGTTTTGTTTCCTTCTTGGAGAAATTTTGCAGTCCCACACTTGTAAAATTGTGGAAATTGCTGTAGTTTGCGGAGTTGTTATCCAGGTTTAGGGCCTCTGTTTCAAGTGGCACAAGGATTTAATGTGTTGTACAGAGCTGCCTCAGACCCCTGGGGATCTGATCAGCTGGATACTCTCAATTTCTAGACATCCTTTTTCTTCATTATATAAAAATTACCTCTAGGTCAACAGGGCTGGAGACTGGTGCTAGCTGAAGGGAATACATGGTGGGTTTATGACTGTTACAGTGGGCAGATTGGAAATACCTTCCTACCTGTGAGAGGGCCTGTGCTGGCCACTGCCAGAAGTGCTATCCCTTCTCTCTGTGCATCCCCACCAGCCACATGTGCTGTTCAAGGCTGGGCACATATCATGTCCCTCAACATCTGTTGCAGTCCTCTGAAATTTAGACTTACACAGGAGACCTGTCCTTGCATCCCTTTGAGGTCACTGAGATCCTGCAGTGCAGTTTTACAGAGGACATCAAACCCTCTGTGCTTACCTGGGTTAGGGAACGCACAAATGTCATTTTAGCAATTTGTGTTAAATGCAAACATATCCCTGCTTTTTAACCCTGGGGGAAAAAAAAGACTTTCTATTGCTTTGGGAGCAAATTAGTGTTTAGCTTAAACAATTCCACACTATGGGTACAAACACATCCCCAGGTGAAAAACAGAAAGACAGACAGACAGGCACATGAGTTTTTAAGTCTTGAGCAGACCTTAGGCCAGAAATCTGTCCTGCTAATTCTGATTGCCCCAAGCATCTGTATAGCACTTCAGGTTTTCAAAGTGCTGCTCAAACTGTAATTGATAAACAATTGGCTGGCTGACCCCTGCAAAATGTGCATCTGATAGTGTTCCTAATTTGAGCTCAGTGTTATCATGGCTGTGCTCATCGGCTGATTAGCAGCACATGGCATTGTATGGATGCCTGGCCCGTGCTGGCATTGTATGGATACCATTCCCAATCAGCTGCAGCAGTCAGGATAACAGAGTGGACAATGCACATTTTCTTTGAAGGTCTCAGCTGTCCTTGGCTCCCCGGGGAAGGACAGGGGGACTTGCCTGGTCATCCAGGGGCAGCTCACAGAAGGCAGGGATGTACTTGGCCCACTCCACCAGCACCAGCAGCTGCTGCTTCATGGACTCACACACGTCAGAGATACTGGCAATCTTCTTCCCTCGGATGTCTCCGTTGATCACAGACACCGGAGATGATATCTGGAAGGAGGGAAGAGATCCTTCAGCCTTCAGTGCCACAGAGGGAACACAGACAGGAAAATCCCCAGCCCCTGGGTTGTGCTGATGCAGACTCCAGCATCAACGATTAGATTACTTTTTTTTCTGTTGCACAACCAGCCCCCAGAATAGGTGACCCAACATAACTCATTTAAATTGAGATCAGCCCGGGGACCTGTGAACATGGAATGCTTCAGAGCCGAGGCTGGGGATCATCCTGGTAAACTGTAATGCCTTGAATAGACTGGAAAGCACAAAAGAAATGTTTCTAAAGCCAGGATCTACCTCCCACTGAACAAATGTGCTCAGTCAAGACTCAGGAGGGAACAGAGGGGACGGTGTAGCAGTCAGCCTCACCGGTAGCAAGGAAATGTCCACCCAGTGCTGCTGCACAAGATACTTGGTCCCACCAAAGGGCAGAGAACTGCTTCCTCCTTCCACCTTGCTCCAGAGCCAGTTCTTGGCCAGAGCTGGAGACGTGCAGGCTCTGCTTCTCTCCTGAGTCACCATGAGCACACCAAGTCTCTGCTCAAGGCAGCTTTCCAGGTCTGACATTGCTTTCTGTGAGCACCAGGTCATAAATTATCTGACCTTACCCACTTTGAATTGCTAAAGACAGACTTCAAAGACAACAATCTCCCACCTCCCACCAGCTTTTAGTCCTTTTGGCAAAAGTGGACAAGTGCAAGCATGCCCACAACACAGGCCACGTTTGTTGCATGACCAATTATTTGTGACTGAGAGGCAAATGGGGCCATTTCATTTGCAAAGGACAAGCCTGAAAGCTTTGCAAGTAGTGTCACACAGAGCTGGACAGGACATCTCCCCCAAACCGGGCACCCAACCTCCTGCCTGCTTCTCATGCATAGCTGCTCACCCAGGCCATCTAAAAATTTGCCCTTAGTCACTACTTTATCCTTATGCTTCTGTAAGCAATTAACTCAACCCCATGGCTGCCCTCTGCCTGCCCTCTGTGCTCTTGTACAACATCAGCTCTTCCTGTCCTGTTCCTGCCAGCGTTTTCAGCTTGGACCCTGCCAGCCTCTCCAAGGAAATGGAATTCAAATGCCACCTGCATTTTTTTTTTTTTTTTGCAGGTTGCATTACCTGGAGGCTTTCCAGATCACCAGCTATTATTGAATAAATAAGATTGTAAAAATCTCACCATGTATTACCCTAATCAGTGGGCCCGGAAGGCTTAGCAAATAAATAAAGACCTCTGAGTGAGTGACCCTAGATCTTGGAGAAAGCAGCTCCTCAGCAGTATCTTGTTCTAATTAGCCAGGCACATAAAAGTTACCAATTACCGTGCTGGAGCCTGCCTTGTTTAATGAGTCTCTCTGTGCTCTGTGGGAGAGCAGGAGCTCCTCTGGATTTGTCCATGGTGGTAGTTTTTATCAGCAGACTCTGCTACAGGCTTACATGTGATGCCACTGCAGGGCTCTGAGTCCCAGAAATGTCCTTCCCTTGAGATGACTTGAGACCCCCTTATCTCACACCTCTGGGAGCAGCACCAATATTATTTTTATGGGGTATGTAAATATATTTTAGGAAAAGGTGAGATAGGGGATGAGTTTGGATGTGTTTCCTGTGTACAGGATTGGTCCTTGGCCCTTCTGGCACATCACCTCCTCAGGGAAGTGGATCTTACAGCCTGAGCCTCATGTGGAGCCCAGACACAGCAGATCCTGTCCTGGAGCACCTCCCAGGGTAGCCTTCAGGGTAACATGACCCTTGAAGCAATTAAGAACAGGGACTGCCAACACAAACCCCTCTTCATTTTCCCCAGGACACGAACTGCTGCTCTCCCCAGCTCCCATGAACAGTGGCAGTTCTTGCCACCAGCACAGCCCCATCCTCATCACTTGTGCTCACAGACAAACCCTCCCCACAGTGTGCATCCATCCTGTCCTGTGTCCTCCCACAGAGTGCTGAGCTGGTGTTCACCACTTGTAATATCCAGACTCTTAAACCAGAGCCATCTTTTCAGGTGAGCTCTGAAACTCTAGGAAATCTTGGCAGTATGCTAGTGGAAATGGGGAATGTCAGCAAGAACTGGAAAAGATATCTACATAAAGCAAGAATGTAACCGATTCCTTGTGAAACTGTGCAGGAAGCCAGAATCTGAAGATCCTAATGGCCAAGGGGGAAGGGAGGCTGCTCATGCAGGGCCAGCCCCTCGTGGACTTAGGCAGCCACAGCTCTTTGGATTTCAGTGGTTCTACCCTGTTTTCTTCCAGCAGGCTCTCCAGCCTTCATGTGTCTCATCAGAGCAGAACAAATCATTGCATATTGTTACAACTAAGTTCTGGACCAAGGAGAAATAAAAGGGGTGGTTTCAGGTAACAAATGGTTTTTGAAAAGACAGTGTTGAGTTGGCAGATAAGTCACTTACTTAGAACAGAGGTGGTAATTCGAAGACTCAGCTATTAAATAGTCAGCTGGCTCTATGAGCCAGATAGTGCCTGATGCTTTTGTATTTGGTAAAGAAGAAGGAAGAGGTACCTGCTGTGCCAGGACTTCTGCCTGCAGTAGGGCATTGATGGAGGGCAAGCTGCTGTCCTCGTAACTTGATCTGCGGGTGCTGATTCGGTCCCGTTCGTTTTGTACAGCTGCAAGAAAGTATTTTGGCTGAGCTGCAGGTCGTTCATGGCAATGCACACCAAAAACTAGCACAGACTCTTGGCATCCCCCTTCCTTAGCTGCAGTTTCCCAGCTTCCCTGCCAGGCAGGGTGGAGGAGCAGCTGTGTCTGGTTTGTGACGGGATGCCTGTGAGAGCTCACTACATCTGGTGGTTCTGATTTCCTATTTGCTTTATTAGACTTCCCTGGGATGGGGTCACCTCAGAACCCAAACACCTGTAGAGTTTAATGGGAAAATTTCCTCTCAAAGGATCTGAGCTTTTTTTGTTTCAAGATACAGGGTCTGAAATGGTGGCCCTGCTCACGTGTGCAGCCCAAAGCTGACGTGTGCAATGAAGGGGGCGAGTACCTGCAAGGCTCCTTTGTCCACAGGACTCCTGCGAGTCCATTTGGGAAGCTCTTGCACCAGATGGGTGCAGTTGGAAAACTTCCATCTAAGCTACAATAAGGAAAGAAGTGCAGAACTACTCCTACTCATCTATCCAGAGCAACAGAGCTCTCTCACACCTTGCTGTAAAAGCGTTGCTCATCCTGTATTGTAAAGCCAGGACAGATTTGACCCCAGTGTGCCTCCCTGCTTGGTCTAGTCTTGAGGACCTGGGCTTTGAGTCCAAGGTGGCAGCAGCCAGAGCAGCAGCAGTAGTGCCAAAGGGGAGGATTTGCCTGTCTGTCTGTCACGAGGCCACGGGCTGGATGTAACTCACCCTGGCCGTGCCACTCAAAGGCGTCTGCTCAAATAAGCTATTGATTGGTGGCACAGGAACCAGAACAGTGCCTGCCTTGGGCTGGTGGCTCTCTGGATTGATACGTTCTCAATGTATAAATCCACCTGATAAAAAGCAATAATGAGGCTGGGCCAGGAGAAAAGCCCTGCAGTCAGCGGCTGTAAATAGGAGCTCTCAAGGTTATGCTGCTTGTTATCAGTAGCAGGCCCCCGAGTTCAGTCACGCCATGATGTTTTCCAAATGTTTGCTCAGTATTAGCTGGTCATGCACCTAATGTAACTTCTATTGAATATTAACAGACAACAGCACAGCTCTGGGCACGGGATGAGCGGACGCTGCAGGGAGAAGAGGATTCCTATGTTCTTCAGGAAAAGCCAAGACAAGTTCCTTGCAATACCTCATCCCCTTTAACAGAGAAGAAATGTTCCTGTCCAGAGGTGTTCCTGCAGGCCACCCAGGTACCACTGGTACTTCCCTGTTGTCTTCAAGGACCTTTTACTCCAAAGTTTCTCCTTGAGCAGGTGTGAACTGGGAGGAGCACAGGGTTTAATTTCTCTGTATGGAACAACAGGACCAAGTGCCTCCCGGTTGTCCCTTTGCAGACATCAATGGGTTGAGCTCTGTGGGATGGCTGACAGCTCCTCTGGGCTGCTCCTGGCAGTGTGTCCCTCCACCAACAGGGTCACCAGCAGGGTCCAACAGGACCATCATTAGGGCCACCAGGTTTTCCTGCCAGTCCTGAGAAGCAGGGCTAAACAAGCAGTGACTCCTGCCATGCAGCCCTGTAAGGGCACATGCCGGGCTCATGACTGGAGGTCAAAACTCTCCCTAAATCTGGATCCGTGCCCAGGTGAGCACCGTGGAGGGAAGACAGGGCTAACATGGCTGGACAAGTGTGTGCATGGCAGGGCCTGGCCCTGGGCTGTGAGGGCTTCCTCAAACATACAGAGCCAGCGTGGCTGCTGCTGGGGGAGTGCAGGAAGCCACACCATCACCCACCTTCCTTCTTCATTCCCGCTCGGAAGCACTTCTTAAGCCTGCAGTACCGGCACTGGTTTCTTTTGTCTTTGTCTACCACACACTGCCTGTTAAACCTGGGAAGAAAGAAAGGTGTGAGGAGCAGCAGGACCGAGCCTGAAGGCAGGACAAGGCAGAGCCCTAAGCTCCAAAACGTGCTCAGAGCAGGTTCCCAGAGGCTCATCCTGAGAAAGGAGCTCTGGTCTGTGCCTTTTCCATGCTTACAGTTTCTTCTTTGCACTGAACATGTCAGCTCTGTACTCTCCCTCAGGATGTTCAGTAAGGACAGACTAGAGCTGAGAGCCGCACGCAGGAGCTCAGGCTGCTGGTCTGACTAACTATTTAGGCATAGGATGCCCATAATGGACTAGCAAGTCCCAGGGAAGTTAAAAGTGTGATCTAGGAGGGTCAGAACCAATTTGGTAGCCTCTGTTTTAAGTTAGATCCCAGTTAGAATAAAGGAAGAATGCATTTATTCTGAATAAAAAGCGGGTAGAGGGTTGTTCTTGAGCTAGTAAGGTTAAGGAGTCAGTTTAAATCCCTGCATCTCTCCAGGGCTGTGTCTGGGATGCTCACAGGTTGGTTCTGACCTCTGGACAGCATCACTGGTGTGCAAACAGCTCTGCTGCCACTTGCACTTGAGAGAGGACTTGGGAGTCAATGCTCCTTCCCTCTAAACTGTCACCACTTCCATTGCACCTGGTAGGGCAAACACTGATCTCCCATGTGTGTGGCTCCTGCAGGCAGCACAGGCCTGGTGGCCACTTGAAGCATGAATTTCACTTGCAAATTCGCTCAAATTTGCAGAGTAAAGACAAAGGGGTACAGAGCTGGGAAAGGGCTCCCAGCCACGCCGAGTTCTGTAGCTTTGAAAAGGCTTGTTTCTACAGTGCTTTTCAAAGCCCCAAGCTAAGATTTGCCCAAATGGATGCCTGAAAGCAGCTTTTTAAGCATTTCTGTGGCACATATAAAAGCCTCAGCCTCCAAAGAATTGGTTACCTTGGCTTTTCTGGTGGAGCTGTGGGGAGAGGGCTCCCTTGGCAGGCAGCTTAAATAATCCCAGGCTGCAAGTGATAATGTGTTTCACATGCACTCTTAAACCCAGAGTTTCCTTCTGTCACTCAGATTTTAGAGTCATGTTGCTCTTCACACTCTCCAAGTGGCTGTCAGGCCTTCAGGAGTAACTCACTCAAAAAGCCAAAAGGATTTAGGCACTCTGAGCTGAGGATTCCTCAGTTTCCTCTGTGACTCTCTATGTGTGGGTTACTCAGAGCAGGGAACGAGTGGGTCACAGCTGCTGATGGCACAGGAGAGCCAAGGGCCACCACCGATGGCACAATGTGCAGTGCATGAGTTGCAGGAGCAATATGAGTGCCTCATCCTCAGAGATGTACCCACCATGCTGCCCAGCTTGGTGCTCCTTAGATGTTCTTGTATCATGTCACAGGCAGTGACAGCGTTTTAGGTGGATGGCAGGCACCCTTCCATCTCTTGATGGAGAAGGAGAGCCCCCAGGGAGCGAGCAAGGTTTGTGCTGCACTCAGAGCACTGAGTAGTGAGGTGCTCAGCCCCTGTAATGTCTTCTCCCCCAGCATCTCTCTGCCACATCCAGGGCTGGACATATCCATTTGCAAGATGTGCTTGGCCCCTGAAGTATGGGCAAGACCTCCCAGGATCTTACCCACTGATCAGTGGAGGGCAATCCCAAAGTTAGAGCAGTCCCTGACCCCTCCCAGCTGGGGGGTGAGCTCAGGGAAAGCAGTGGATGCTGCAGGGAGGATGATGAGGATGAAGGACGGTGCTGCTGCGCTTTGAGGGCTTTGCCACTCAGCTCCCGGGGACTGTTTTGTCTCAGCCACGTGACTCTGCCCCCTCTGCCCTTACCTGCAGGAGTACATGTGGTTCTTCCTGACACTCCTCCTGAAGAAGCCTTTGCAGCCATCGCAGCTGGAGGCTCCGTAATGCTTGCCCGTGGCGCGGTCCCCGCAGATGGCACAGAGCGCGCTCACCCCGATGCTGCTGGAGGTGTTGAGGTTGGCTGCTTCTGATGGAGACGTGTCTGCTTGGGGAAGGACACAGAAGAAGAACACAGTGAGACAGACGGCCGCCATTTCCTAACTCAGTTTCCAGTGAGAAACTTGATTTTTGGAGGAACGAGGCTGCTGCAGCCAGGCTGTGTGACAAGGGCCGGTCAGAGAGGTGTGTAAGGAGCAGTGGGTGCTCTGAGTCCTGGAGTCCTTGTATTTTGAGTATGCAAAAGCTCCCTGTGTGTTAGGGTGAGACAGCTCTTCCCAAAGGGCTTCAGATAAAGCAGAGGCCCATTTGCAGGAGTCACAGAGCGGAGCCAAAATTCCTCAGGGATTTGCAGATGCCTTGGGGCTGCAGCAGTGTGGCCAGAGAAAAAGCTGATGCAGAGTTAAAGTTGAGGTATTACAGCTCAGGGTGAGCAGCTGATGTATTAGGGAGGTGTTTGTGTTATAGCACTGAAAGAACCCAAGCCAGCCCTGGGCAGATGCAGTTACAGAAACAAGGTGACCAGCTCCCTTTCCCAGAGAGCCTCAGTGCCAGGCCTGCAGCTCCAGCCTGCACAGCACTTCTTGGGGAGAACAAGACTTTAGGTATATAACAAACTCAAAGGACTTCAGCTGGAAAACTCGTGTGGGCAAAAACTACTCGGGGTCCGGTAGGACCACAGTGGGGGTTGATTTGTCTTGCAGTCCTTACAGACCAAGGGGGACTGGCATTTGCAGGGTTTTTTTGGGAGGATGGGGAATTGCAGCAGCCTCTGGAGGAAAGGACATCTGAAAGGCTAAAAACCTACACTAAACCCCTCCAGCAAGCCAAACAAACCTCAAGGCTGAAGGGATCAGCCCTTAATTCAGTTGATCTAATTGTCCCCTCCCATGTATGTTTTCTGTATCAGCATAGGCACATTCCCCTGCCTCAGTGGAAATGCCAGTTGCAAATAATACCTAGGATCTACAAAGCCATAGAAACTGCTGGGATTTTTAATGCTTGAGTCTATTGGTCCCTGGTCTCTGGGTTTGGCAGGGACACAGTTAACGCTCACCCTGGGAGGGTCACAGCTGCTCCCTCTTGGCACCCAGCAGAAAGGGGCTGGGTGCCATAAAAAAGCTGGTCCCAAGTGGTAGCTGGAGTGTGGGTGCTGGGGGAGGTGAAGCCAAGGCAAGGGTGTCTGGGGTGGGGCTGCAATTTTAACTTCTGTTTTGCAGAAGAAGATGTGTTGCAGCAGGTGCTGCACATCCTGCTCATGCCATCCCTCAGCAGGAGTGACTGGCGTGGACCCAGCAGTGAGCTAGCATGGGAGGGTTCTGGAGCCAGCCCTGGCTCTGGCAGTATCTTTCATTTCCCTGCCTGCTTTCTGTCTTTGTAATTCCTTGTGTCTCTCCTGTGTTTCTTTCTGAGTCAGTTGGCTGCCTCTCCATGTCCCTGCCTGGCACACCCTGTCACACAGCTGCGTTTCCCTGCGTGCAGCAACACTGGGGCAAAGCTCCTCTCCCCACTCCCAAAGCCCTGAGCTCCTCCCAAGGCCATTCTGGCTGTCTCCTGTCCCTATGAGCAGCTTGCCTCTAAAAACATCCTTCCTCTTGAGGGCTCAGCTGCATGCAGGTCATTCCAGAAGTAAAGTTAAATTTCCACTTTCAGCTAAACGTAGGACTTAGATGAGAGAGGAAGGGTTGATCTGCCTGTAATCACATTACTTGTGTATCTGTGACAGCCCAGATAAATCCCTTTTTAGCAGTCTATCACACTGTAATCAGATGAACATAGAGCAGGAAAAACTGTTATCAGAAAAATTGCAACATCTTGGTCTAACAGCCAACAATGAAATTATTGCCTAATAGATAATTTTCCAATTAAGTTTATTTTGTAGTGCCAGAAACGTGGGCTCTGACTGCTGCAGTCAAGCATTTTTTCATGGAATTGATTTGGAGTTGAGGTAAATGGGGGAAAGGAAAAAAACGGGCTTTGAGACCTCGCAGCTGAGATTTGTGTTAGGACAGGAGCTCCTCGAGAGGTCCCTGAGCCTGTCTGAACACAGGACTAGTTTTGGCCTGTGATGGTGACAAACTCCCTGCTGAGCAGCTGCCTCAGGGCTGGAGCTGCAGAACTGTGCAGGGCAGGGACCAAGCTCTGGGTCCTTGGCCAGAAAAGGAGGCAGAGATTCTACAGGTGGAGGTTCCGCAGGCAGAGACATGGGCACAGCAAAGCAGCCCTGGAAGTGAGACCTGTCCCTGGTCTGGAGCTGGGCAGAGGAAGAGGAGAGGAGTTGGTGCTGCCTGCCCCAGCTGACTCATCCACCCCTGGAGTGTGTGTCACATCACACCTGATCCTGTGATATAAAATTATCATGTTTCTCTGCCCCAGAGAG
The DNA here is from genome assembly GCF_001604755.1 of Lepidothrix coronata. Classification (NCBI taxonomy): domain Eukaryota; kingdom Metazoa; phylum Chordata; class Aves; order Passeriformes; family Pipridae; genus Lepidothrix; species Lepidothrix coronata. The sequence goes on from NW_016690279.1 coordinate 2,720,830, forward strand.
CCCTTGGTCCAGGGGAGCCGACTCGCAGCCCCCTGTGCAAATGCTTGCTGGCTGGGAGAGAGACACAGAGAGGGAGCAAGACCTGGGCTTGTCCCTGAGTGTCCATGGACATCAGCAGAGCCGGAGGGGGCAGCTTTTGGCCCTGAGGCACCTGGGTGGGTAGGACCAGACCGTGGGAGTGAAGAAGGAGGCTGAGACCCAGAGTGGTGGCAGGTTATGGCACAGCAGAGCTGCTTTGGCACCACGGTGTTACATCCCTGGTGGAGCAGAGCATAACCTAGGGGAGACCCACAGAGGCTGTGATGGGAGAGTCCATCCCACCAGCACAGACCTTCTGGGACAGAGGTGCCCTGGCAGCCTCGGTGACACAACACACAGGAGGAAAGGGCTTGGAGGGTTGCTCTCTGTGGTGTGCTGCATTTAGCCATTAACCTCACATTTAGAGAGACTTTAGAGAGGACTTGGAGGGGAATCTTCTGTTATCTTTGAGCATTTAATCACCAGGACTCTTGGGTCCCCAAATGGGTGGCCCAGTGTGAATCCTGGGTGGTTAAGTGTGATCATACCCATCTGAAGGGATGGGAACATTTGTCTATCCTCTTAGTGTCCCTTTGTCCCTCTTACTGGGGGCTGAGACTCCTGGCCCCACAGTGCTGCCAGGGAAGGGGATGCCACCCCACACCCCAGCACTGCACAAGGGAAGGGCCATGGCCTCAGAGCAGCTGTGGGGACAGTGCCTAAATCACTTCTCATAGTGATTTTCACCCTTGCCAGGTGCTAAATGCCTTTCTGCTCCAGGAAAACCTATCTCCAGCTGCTGCTGGACTGGGGCTGGCTCTCTGCTCTGGAGCCACAGGCTGAGTCATCTGTCTGGTGAACCATCAGCAGCGTTTCACTCAAAATCTTTTGGCCAGGCTTTTCTCTTGGCTGGGGTCTGGGGGAGGTGAGACCCCACCGTATCCAGCCCCAGGCCCAATCCCTGTGCTGAATGTCTGGTGGGGACCTCTCATTCCACCCAGCTCCCGCTGTGTGCCTGTTCCCAGGGTGTCTGGGCTGCAGGGCACCATCCCACCTACCCCAAACACACCTTTGCTCCAACACCTGTTTTTCCCTGGGGGAAGCAGAAACCCCCCATGAGCTGCTGGGAGCCCCCCGTCTGACACCCCTGCCGTGCCCCAGCCCCGCTGGGAGCATTTTGGTGGCCGCCCCAGGGACTTCTCCTCCAGCAGCCCCCGGCTCATCCCACCCCAGCAGAGGGGAGAAGGCGGAGGGGACTCACCGTTGCCCATGGCCAGGACCTGCATGTTCTCAAACTCCAGGGTGGTGTACGCCGGGTCCAGTGCTGCGCTATAATCTGCCATCTCCATGTCTATTAGGGCTTTGGAAAGGCGCATTATCATCAGCAAACACGGGCCAGATTGTACCGATTCCCCTGTCCGAGGCTATTGGCCCTCTTGCCTCCCTCTGCCTTGGCTGCGTCCCCTATCTGTTGTCTTTTATTTCAGATATTTCTCTGAAAGGATTTGCTGAGCCTCAAGGCCTATACTCCCCAGAGGGGTGGAGGCAGGAGGCAGGGGTTAATCTTTAATCATCTCACCCACTGCCGAATGCTGCTAAGCTTTTTTTTTTTTGGTGGAGCTGCAGTGATTGTTGTTGACTGTTTATTATGGAATCTCAAGGCACTTTGCTGATCCTGGCTCCTCCTGGGCACGGGCAGGACCACGGGAGCAGGCGCTCACCGACAAGGGAACACCTTCCCAGGCTATTGACCTTGATGCTGAATGTTGGTCTTAATGGTGCCTGGGATGGAAAACTTGTAGAAAACCCTACCAGCAGAACAAGGTTGCTCTTGGCTTCTGTCATTGCCTTCCCCTCCCCATCACTGGTTGCCTTCACCCCTGCTCTTCCCTTCTCTTGCTCCCTCCATCCCTTCCACTCTTTCTCCTTCTCTCTCCCTCACGGTCAGGGAAGGTCAGCTCCTGCCTGGCAATTTACACGTTGCTATGTAAAGCTAAGTGTATGACTCCTTTTACTTCCCTATAAATCAGGTTTTACAGCGTCTGGATGCCCCATAAACAGATCCCACTCTCCGTGCCCAAGCAGTGAGTGGGGCTGGAAGGTGGCACAGGCACCCTGGGAATCACCGGGGCAGCTCCTGTCCCACAACTGAAATCACTCCATGCTGGACACCCCCAGCCTCAGGATTTGACTGATGTGTCTTAAAATTTTAATTAGATGCGTTAAATAATAAATAATCAATAATAAATTAGACATGCTAAAATGCAGCAGAGCTCTGTTCTGCAGTGGGACTTTTCCTTCTGTGGGTGCACCAACAGTGGTTGTGCTGCCTTGCCCAGACCTCGGGTCTGACCCTGCTGGTGCTGGACCCCCTTGACTGGAGCAAGCAGCAGAGCTGCCTGTGCTCTCCTCCTTGCTAAACCTGGGTGCTCTCCTCCCCAGCTGCCCCTGAGCACATCACTCCTCCACTTCAGCCAGAACTGAGACATTTCAGTGCAATTGTGAGATCATTGAGTGGGGATTTAATCGACCACTGAACAAGAGAACCAGCAATTAATGACCCGGTATCAGTTTGCTCTGCACTGAAAACATCCCTGGGATTTCACAACCAGCACTGTTGGTTTGAGCTCCCAACTTGCTTGTGTTTGTCCTTCCCAGGCACCCCAGTGCAGTGCCAGCCCTGCTGAGCCACCTGGGCCACGGTGTGACACCAAGGTCTCTGGCTCCACAGCAGCTCATGCCTTTGGGCAGTGATGCTAGTGATGATTTGCTGTTCACATTTTAGGAGGACAAGGAATTGTTCAAGCAGCCCTTGCCCCCCACAAAACAATGACCTACATAACACTTCTAAACAGCTCTTCTACCCTGAGGCTTCTGGTATGCAGGAGTGAATCTGAGCTCAGGGGAGAGGCCCTGCCTTCTCACTTGGGGCTGGTGATAAATGACCCTTTGCTGCAGGTAAAACAGTCATCTGGCCAGTTCTGAGGGACAGGCCAGAGCTCTCTGCACTCACGTGGCTCTTCTCTTAAGCAGACACAGTCCTGGCCAAAAATTGTTTTAACGATGTGCAAACTGGGATGGGGATGCTAAGGTGGAGCATAGCCCCCTCCATAGCCTCATCCCAGGGACCTCCATCCCAATCCTGGCCAGGCCACAGTGATCCCTTTGATTAGATAAATGCTACAGACACCAGGTCAAATATGTGCAGGATTTGCCACAGCGTCTGGTAAAATATTGTAAAAACACGGCCCGTTCTGCTCTGCTCAGCAAAACAAACCTTTTACTTCAATAGCCTGCTGAGCAAGGAGGCTGCAAAGGCTGTTTGCTCCCCAGGCAGGAAGGATTAAAAGGGCCAGGAATAGAAATTGGAGAGGCAGCATGTGCGGGAGAGCGGCAGATAAGGAGCAGGGAAGTTTGGAGAGCATTAGGTGGCTCATAAGGCTGGGACTGTCAATGGGACGTGGTGTTTTCCGCCTGGAATTGTGTTCACTGTTTTCTCACTGCCACCATCCTCTGTGGGTCACCAGTGCCTCCTCCCAAATCCCTCTTCTCGCAGCCAGACCAGCCAAGGACACCATGCCCTGGAGATGGGCTCTGATGGAGACGCGTCGGCTGCTCCCTGGGCACAGGCTCTTGGGGGAGATGATGTCTCCCCTGGGATCTTCTGCCTGGGGAGTCCTTGTCTCCCCCTGACATCCTTGTGTGGTGGGTTTTGGGACAGCTTGCCAACGTAGTCATGGCTTGGACTCACCAACAGGACCCCACGGCCCCGCAGATGTTTTAGGTTGGAGATGTTCAAGTCAGCAGCTGGTTGTGGGGCTGTTTCAAACACTTCTGGTTACAGAAGATGTTTTGTCATTTTTAGTCCAGGAGAGACAACTCATAGCTGGCAAAACCCCACTAGCTGGTGAAGGCTGTTCCCAGATCAGGTGCTCCAGGGAAGTTCTGCTCCCAGACCCCTTCCTCCCTCCCGTCCCTCCACCCACTGTTTCCTGTGTCAGGAGATGGCTGCAAAGGAGACCATGACAGCTCTGGGGCATGAAGTGTTCTATGCCAAGTGAGTATTTAATTTTTATCTGTTGAGCAGTAAATCCTTTCCCACACTGGCACATCATGACACTAATTCTGCCTTATCTATATATCCCTGATTGGTAAATTCATGCAATGCTAAAGGGGATTCCCTGAAAATAAGATCTCTGCTTCTCAGTAAATGAGAATCAGGAATAGAGTATTTAATAGGGCATTTTTGCTAAGGATGCCATCAGCTACATCTGAGCTCTTCATGTCAAGTGGGTGATCAGGCACCTCTCTCAGGGCTCCTCGGGCACTTCTTGAACAGGGTCTTGTAGGATGAGAGGATAATTGAGGTTGGAAGGGACCTCGAAGTCTCTACTCCAGCCTCTTGCTGGAAGCAGGGGCAGCTGTGAGAGCAGCATGGGTTGCTTGGGGCTTTATCTAGTGGGGTCTTGAACACTTCCAAGGATGGAGAGTGCACAGCCTCTCTAGGCAGCTCACGCTTGACTGTCCTAATGGGAAGCTTCTCCTTAGCCACTGGCTGAACCTGTCTCCAGTTTTTATGCCTGTTGATCTCCTCCTGCCAGCTCCCCACTCTTAAGAAATGCCTGGCAGAAATGCCAGTGCCCAGAGCCAGCAGGACCAACCTCATCTTTCACTGGTGATGCCACCACTGCTTGTCCCTGCTGCAGATCCCGTCTCTCGTGTCACTCCCGGCTCCAAGGCCACTGTAGAGCTGGAATGGCTTTTTCTTGTCATGCAAGTGAAGCAGAGATGGGCTCAGGTCTGAAACCTCTCTAGAGCAGGAAAACCCTGAGCAAGGTCAGGGCCACTGCCCAGCCCATCACTGTGTCACCGAGTGAGCCGTGGGGAAGCAGGAAGCCCAGTTACAAGACAAAGAACAAAAGTCCTGGGGGAACGTCACCAGCAGAGTCATCTCCACACATGCAAAGGTCCCTTCTGCCTTTTTTTTTTTCCCCTTTGAAATTTCAAATTCCAGTTTGTGGACAAAGTCCTGCCTATCTGAGAATATAGATCTCCGACCACTGACCAAACTCCAGTCCAAGCAGTCCCGAGGACTGCTCTTCCCCTTGCCCACAGATGCCTCTGCTCAGTCCTTGGATCTGCCAGGATTGTGCTGAAATTTTGCACTGGAGCACAGCACTGGTACTTGCACAAAGAGGATTTTTCACTTAATGTCAGCAGCTCCCTTTCTGGGAAGGACCATCAGGAATAACCAGGTAGGAGTTTTATCACCTGCAATTCATTTGACCAGGCAGTACAGATAGAAACCGAGAAAGTGAAACAAGGACTTCCATTGTGCTTATACCAGCAATTTTATCTCATGATTTAAATAAGGGAAGGGGGAAAAAAAAGAGGGGGTGAAAAGCAAGAGGGAACATGAGCTTGTGGAGGCAGAGCCACTCTGTATGGTTAACTGATAACTCCAATTTGCCTCTTCCCTCTCATCTTTTCTGATTCTCCCAATTAAGCTCAACTTATTCTCATGCTAATCATTTCCTGACCTGTTTGTTCTGCATTAAAAAATTAACAGAGAGCAGTTTACTGCTTGAGTTGCTCACACAGAACTGCTACAGATTAGCAGGCAGGCTTTAAGCCTCTACACAGGACTTTTGGGTCTCACAGCCAGTCTGCACAGCTTGAGGATGAGCTTTTTTTCCTGTTTTTAAAGAACAGCATTTTCTAAAGTCAATATAAATCCCCCTCCCTCCATGCCATGAGTATATTTGCTCTGTGACTCTTTCCAAATGGGAAAGATAAAGCCAAGGGCTTGTGTTTTGTCAGACTTTTGTAAACAGGGATATTTAGGCCACACTGTCAAACCCTTCTGCCTTCTACCTCGGCGTGACTCTGGAGCAGAGCTGACAGTGTGTTAATAAGCAGCTCTAAGGAATTTGTTAGGGGCTGGGGGCCTACAGGTCACTGCAGCTGCACAAGCCCCCAGTCCAAGGAGCAGATCTTTGCCTCTGTTCTGGGCAATCATATGACAGACACACAGACAGGGGTCTGCTCCTGTGTCCATCCCCCCAGGAGCAGTGAGAAGCTTCCAGGAAAACTGGTGATTCAGCAGAAGTTGCTTAGGGTCTGTTTTCCCCTTGCCAGCTGCACACAGCACATCCATGTCCTGGCAAAACACTTTGTGGAGGTGAACCAAAATGATCCACCAGCTCCAGACAGGGAGGAGGATCAAAAAGCTCCAGCACCAACAGGCAGGAGGAGACCAGAGCCACATGCCTGGGGGAAGGGGCAATTTTACTGTCCTGTTAAACAGCAAGTCACTCTTGGTGATTTACTTTCCCCAGGGCTGAAGCACCTGCCACTGAGGTTGGGACAGATGTGGTTTGGGGCTGGGGTGATGCCCAGGACAGGCAGTCCCTGAGCAGACCCCAGACACACTGTCACTGATGAGCTTGTGACCTGTGGTGGCAGCCCAGGCTGCCCAGCACAGCTCAGAGTGACAGAGGCAGCCTGCAGCCTCAGGCTGTTTCTCACCAATGCCAAAGTTATCAAAATGGGGCCAAACCAACGAAAAGCCCCGTGTGGAGAATCAAGGCAGTTTATGTGCATGGGAGGAGACACTTCAAAGGAGGTAGAAGACTCTGCCTGAACTCCTCTCCAAAAGCAACATGTGCATTTCAGCCGAAGCTGGGATGGATGCTGAGGCTGGAGACAATTATTGGAGTTAAATAAAAAGCTGCTCTGCAAATGTGGTAGGGAAAGAACTGCAAACCTGGGGACAGTCAGACCATTTCAGGATATACTGCTCTGGCAATAACACCGTGTGTGCCTTTCATCCCAGGACCAGAAAGGGGTTTATTATCTTGCCCTAACAAAGGCTCTGAACTCTTGAGGAAGTAATTATTATTTCCCTTAGGAGCTGTTATTATGCAAGGACAGTAAGTCTGAGCTGTTCCCAGAAGGGCAGCTGTGCTCAAAAATGCCAGGGCATTTACTGGTGTGTATCAACATCACCCTGCGGGTACTGCAGCCCCTGAAAACAGCATCTGGCCTCTGGGACCTGAGGCTGTGGAAATCTGGCTGCTCTGTTTTCATGTAAAATTGCCCAATGAGCCCAAGACCAAGTGAGGAAGAGGAACTGCTAGATTCATCTCCTTCCTTTACATCACAGGCTGCAATTTGTCTCAAGTTACAGCTCCCACCACTGATCCCACTTGCCCTCCTAAGCCCCTACAGCAGGAGCATTGCACTCCATCCAAATCCCAACCCAGTGAAGACTCGGCCACTTTCCTGCAAAACACTCTCCTGCCTATCTGGGAGGAAATCCAGAAAATCTCTGACTTTGCCATGTGCTGTTTTGGATTCACTGTCTGCACTGGCAGTTGCTTGCCTGTGGTTTAAGCCCCATTTAAATGGGGGAGCAGAAGCCACAGGGAAGCAGCAGCTCTGGAGGAGGGTTTGCTGCCAGCAACAGGCACCTACTGCTCTCTGTGCCTCGCCAGCTCACTCGTTTAGTGTGGCAGGGAACTCAGCAGCCCACTCTGGACCTGGAGAGAACTTGTTTAGCAGGTGGATGTGATCCCTTTGGACCTGAAGTAATCTTGCAGCTTCCCAGGACGAGGATTCTTACTGAGCTCACAGTCTGACAGGCAAGCAAGTCGCTGCCTTCAGCCCTGCCAGCTGTTTGCAGGGCTCTTGCGTTTCGTTGACATTATATGTTCATTGTACACACGTGAAACAGCCCCTGAATCGTTCCAGCTGTGGAGCAATAGGGGGAGGAGAACAGCCAAAATCAACAATGGTTACACATCAAATTTTACTTTTTTTTTTTTTTTTTTTTTTTTTTTTTTTTTTTTTAAATTTTTTTTGCAAAGGTGGATGCATCAGCAAGCCACGCCTGGAAGTGACCTCCAGGGGCTGCTGGGGCTCTCGGGATCAGCCCTCACTCAAAATCAAGGCAAAAGTCTGCAAAGCTGCTGGGGGGGCTGGAGGAGGGTGGAGCTGCAGCAGGGCAGAGGTAGCAGGGGGACAGTCTGAGCCCATGGCCCCAGGGGAGGATCAAGCAAAGGCACCTCAAGGGCAGAAAGTGTCTTCCTGAACCCCAAGCTGTGGGCTGCTCCAGCTGCCCTCCTCCTGCCCTGGGCTGGCTGGCAAAGTCATTCCCAGCTGGGGAGCTGAACAGGGCCAAGCGGGCCCCTGATGGGAGGCAGCACGAGGAAGGCCAAAAGCTGCTGTGGGTGGGAGCACTGGCAGGGCTGAATGGGGAGAGGTAGGCTGGGCATGGGAAAAAAGAAAACACAAAGGGATTCTAAGTTAAAATTTGAGAGATTCCAGTTTCTGGAGACAGAAGGAAACAAGTTAGTGCAAAATGCTTTTTCTCTGCAGGAGTGTGCAGAGTGCCTGAACAGCCTGTGTTGTCCCCAGTGTCCCAGTTGCCAGAGCACAGCAAGGAGTGAGTAGGAGCCAAACAGGACCCAGGGGCTCTGTGTCCACAGCAGTTGTGCAGCCCTGCAGCCTGTGGCCACCACACACCCTCCTGTACAAGGCAACCATCCTGTCCACTGCCAGTGACACAAAAACACAGCAGAAAGCAAGGTCTGGGAACATGGGAGTCTCCTACTTGGGGAACAGCAAGGGAAGGGGATCACAGGTCTCCACAGTCCCAGGAACCCATGGCCAGGACACTGCAGTGCCCACTGCAACCAAACATGGGAAACTGCTAATTAGCCTTTGAGTATTTGACCTGTGTCTCCAAGACTGGATAACACTATTATTTTTCCTTTTGCATTGCTGTAAGACCCAGTGCCATTGGCCTTTTGTATCATAAAAATATTAAACTATATTGTGACCATAAACTACATCATTTGAGGAAATGAACCATTTCTACCGAACGTATCACGGGACACCGAAGCCATGAACTTTCCTAAATGAATTGCCAGCTGATAAAGAGCTCAGGTATTGCTGGGAGCAGCCCCCAGCACGTGGCTCCCCACTCAGCCCTGGCTGAGTCCCGTGGGGTGGTGACGGGTGCAGGCTGGACAGGAGGCACCAACCCCACTGCCAGCACAGGCCTTGCTTGGGGGGAATTGCTCAGGCCAGAGGAGCCCCAGGGTTTTTGCTGTGTCCCAGGGTGGAGGGGGGATGTCGGGGTGTTTTGGGGATGAGGCTCTGTGAGGCAACAGGGGTGCAGGGCTCGGGATGAATAAAACATGTCCAAGTGCCTGCAGCCCCTCCAGCAGCACCCTGAGCCCACTCAGCCTCCTCATTTCCTCGCCTCCTCACCAAGGTCCCTGTGAGTGCTGGGGCTGAGCACAGAGTTGGCTGGAGGGGGACAAGTTCTGGAGGGGACCACGGAGGGGGAGCCAAAAAACTATGGTAAGAACTCTGTGCAACTGGTAAGGTTTGAGTTGGAAGTGTTTTTCTCTTAGTTGCTTTTAAGCTTTCGTTATGAGGACTGGGTAAGTCCTGCTGCAGATGTGGCTCAGGAGCAGAGGCTGTGCTGCAAGTGGCAGGATCCGTCCCCAGGCCTGCTGAGACTGCAGCACAGGGCAGTAATGCCAGACACTGGGAGCTGGGCTGAGAATGACTAAATCATTTTGCAAACGGCACAGGCAGTCACTGGAGTGTCCATGGGATGCCAGCCTAACTCCACCACCTCTTCCCCCAGGAGTCACAGCACCCACCAACATACCACCCACATTGGGGTGGCTCTCTCTGGAGCCCCAGAACCAGCCTGGGGACATCAGCCATCAGCACCCACAAACCTGGCACGTTCACCCCGCACGAAGCAAAACGTGCAGGGTCCCTTCAGGTGAGGACCAGCAATACAAGTGGGAATAAGCACATTTTGGCAGCTCAAATCCCCACGGGAGGCCCTGGGGGTTGCTGGTGCCCCTCACTCACACAGCCTGGCTACGCAGCCCCTCCTCTCCGTGCTGCGAGCGCCGAGGGGAGCGCGGGGGGTACCTGGAGTTTCCTGGAGCAGGTCGTATCTGCTGCCATTCATCTTCCAGAGGTGCTCAGCTCTGTGGGCAGAGCTAAGGGAGTCTTGCCCCTGGACGGGGCTGTCCAGCCGTGGGTGAGCCCCCCGTGGGCAGCGGGGCACGAGCCATGCCCAGGAGCTGGCTGCAGCGCAGCAGCAGGGACTGGCTAATCCCTTAATGCTGGTCACAATGAGATTTGATGGGGAGCAGGAGTTTGTGCTGCAGAGCTGCAGGTTTTAAAGGGTTCTGGCCGCTACCCAGAGGAAAATTATAAGGTGGTCCTGGGTCTGTGCCCTGCGGCCGCACCCACAGCAGTACCTGCTGCTCTCTGGGCCACCTTTCAGAGGTGCCCTCACCCTGCTCTGTGGCCTGCCAGTGGGTTTCTTCTGGGCAGGGGGTGCCTGGCCACACATGCAGCTCTGGAGGTTGATTCAGAAAACATGCCTGGGTGTGTCTGACAGCGGGAGTGGGTCTGACTCCTTCTCCAGGGAGGGGCTGACTGTTTTCTCTTTAAAATGTTTTTATATAAATACCCAGAACACCACATCCTTGAGCAACAACCTTGGTCTCCCCTTCTAGCCACCATCATGATGTGTGGGATAGGAGGCATGGGGACGAAGCAGCGTGGCTGGTGGGAGTTGCCTACCCGGTGCTCCCTATCCCAGGCAGCCTGAGATTTCGGCTGTGCCTTGTCCCACAGCCCATCCAAGACAAGCCCGCTGGAAGAAAAGGGATTTTCCAACTGCCAGACTACAAGAAACCTCTCTCTGCCACCCCAGCGCTGTCCTCTCTGGGCTTTTTTCTGGAGGTGAAGCTGCTGCAGTGGGGACTGATGCCCAACATTCCCACGTGGAGCAGGGAGCAGCATCAAGGGCAGGGCTGGGACTGAACTGTGTGTAACCCCATGACACCTCCCTTCACCCCTCTGTTTCCACACAGCTTTTAATGCCTATAACAGGGAAACACACCCAAGTCAACACAGACTTCTCCCAGCCGATGGCAGTCCCCAGGCACACACCCATGGATGAGCCACAGGCACTGCCTGGCTCTGCTTCCACCCCCTCCATCTCACCACCATTTAGTCCTCAATGGCAACAGACTTCAGGCAGGAGAGCAGCCAGGGCTGTGGATCTGAAGCCTGGGTGTTTGTCCTCTTGCCCCTCCTGCTTCCTTATTCCACCCTTCATTTGTTGATGCCGCCTTTGCCCTGCCGACACCAGGCTGGTTCCCTTGGGAATCCATCAGTGCCTGCACACTCTTCCCTGCCTGGGCACCTCCACCTGGCTGAGCCTGCCCATCCCTGGGGCAGGGCCTGCTCCTGCTCACAAGCCATGGTGGCTGCAGGTGAGAGGCCAGGCAGCTGGATGGGAAACTGCAGCACAGGCTTTTCCACGGGGTGTATGTGGGTGTGTGTTATTTTATGCCTTCTGCTGAGCTCCCTGGTGCTGCCCTGTCCACTAACCTGACACCTTGCCCAGCCTCACAGCCCAGTGCCAGATTTCCTTGGGTGACAGTAGCACCAGAGAATCCTCTTCCCATGCTGAGCTGCTGCTTTCACCAGAGCAGTGGAGTGGACAGTGCCATCCTGGCGATGGGGTGGGATGCAGGACTTGTCCAGCCAGCTGGAAGCCAGGGCAGCTTGGAACACTGGAGAGGAGCTGCAGCAGTCTCTTACCATGGGTTGTCAGCCACGAGGCGTCAGCCTCTTATCTTGGGGGCCGTGCAGCAAAATGATGAACCTCCCCTGGGAGCAGAGGGGGAGAGAAGTGGCTGAGCAGGGCAGAGGAGCTGGGCTCTGGAGCCTCCATGAAGGGCACTGGGCCATAAACATGGCACGGTGGCTGTCGTTTATGTGTCAGCAAACACGCTGAGTGGGCTCGACTATTGATTCTGACCACATAAACCAGTGTTGTGGCACTTGTTCAGGTTTGTGCAGGTTTTACAGCTCTTGTTCAGAGAAGTGCCCAGGTATTTGGTTTTACTCCTTCCTTCAGGTCTATCTGTTGACATTGGCTCTCCCAACCAGAGCGTTGGGCCATGCCAGGAAGTTGAGTGCACGGCTCTCCTTGCGTTTCCCACTTTCCCAGGTGTTATCGCCTATAAAATCTCACACACACCCATGGCTGGGACAGGTTTCTGGTGCAGAGGCAGGTGAAAGGTGCCCGCTGGTCCCCACCACTGGTTGGTGGGTTTGGGTGCCCTGTGCTCAGTGGCAGGAGCTGAACCACCCACCCTGACAGATGGATGGGCAAAGCTGCAGGGAAGGTGCTGCCCTGGGGCAAAGTCAGAGGTCTGTAGGGCTGCGATGAAATTGGGATGTCAAAACCCATGTGGATGTCCAGAGAAGGAGAAGGTGTCAGGGCTCCCAGAGCACCATCACAGAGGAGATGGGCCACGCTTGGTGACCTACAGTCGGAGGCATATAGTGTCACCCATTCCCTACTGTCAGTCCTCTTCCCATCAGGAGGTGCCAGCACTGACTGTGCCCTCAGTGACACCTTGGTGCTGGGGGCTCAGGGGGCTTGAGCCCATAGTGATGGTCCCTGTCTGCCTCTCAGCACCAGAGCTCCTGTTACTGTGTGGATGCAGCTGGAGTCCCTCTGGTGGCTGCAGCATTTTGGGATAGAAAGACTGGTCTGGCCTCGCAGACCCTGCAGCTTTTTGGAGCCAGGAACCTTTGACTGCTGGTGCCTTTCCACAGCCACTTGCTCCGCATGGAGCTGCTCCTCTCATAACTTCAGTGAAGCATCCTGAGCCTTCCTTTATTTTTTGAGGCATGTACTTCCTGATGGGATTTGCTGGGTAATTTCAGTCCACGCTCAGGCTGAGGCTGGGAATGTGGTGCCCATGCCCAGCACAGGAGAGCAGAGCCATCAGCCCCAGGTTCACAATACAACCACTACCTCGAAACCTGCCTTCCATGAAAATTCTGCAACACTTGCCATTTCCACATACATTTCTGCCAGGAGCCTTGTTTGCTTGAATATTTGAGGAAAGCAAACAGAGAAGGAGCCTGAACACAAACAGTCGTGGATGTTTTTTTGCAGTCTTTGCCCTGTTCTGACCCCAAGCCTGCTGGCAGAGATACTTGCAGGCATCCCCCTGCCCAACACACCCCTTGGCTCTGCCCTGTGTGCTGCCTTGAGCCCCTTTGCTGGCCCTGCTGTAAATATTGCTGTATGTAAAACAAAACTCACCCAGCCCTTGCTGTCTGTGGGACCACCATTGCTCACCATCCCTTTGCACTCATGCTAAGTAAACATTTTTAATTCCATTCAAGAGATGTCAGCAGATGACTAACACAGTATGTCTGACTCGCAGACCTACACCTGCCCTGCCAAGCTCAGAACATATCTCAGACACTCCTCAAGCCTTCCAGAGACTTTTGCTGCTCACTTCGCAGAGCCAGAGCTCATTTCCCGCTGACAGCAGCCCTCTGGGCTCACTCCCCTGGCCCAGTGAACAGCTGGGGTGAGGCAGGAGAAGTCACAGTCCTGTGGGCAAGTGCAGCTGCCCTGTGACACTGAGCAGCATCCCTGCAGCCCCTGAAATGGGGGGAGCATCCCCAGCTCCTCCCCAGGGAAACCTTCACCAAACACCAGCAAATAACTCTCGGGATCAGGCCAAGGCACTAAAGCAGTGATTGTCCCTTTTGCATCCCAGTAAATACCTGTGCTTCTTCCTGCCTGCATCAAGACCCTGCTCAGGCACTGGAAAGTGCTGACCTTGCCACACCAGTGTTACAGCCTCCCCCAACAGCCAGCAAGGACAGCAGGAATGGGGACAAGGAAGGGGGCTGTCTCAGGTGTCCTAACACCCACTGGTCCCTGACGGCCTCCGGGCCATGGACACAGAGCACGAGGTGTAAACAGAGGAATTAAGCAGCAGCTGACATGAGCAATCAAGGAGGAAAAGCTCAGTTCAGGTCATATCTAGTGCAAAGCTGTAAAAAACTAGATGCATTTGGCAGTGAAAAAAAATTGCTTCACAATGAAAAGTAAAAATATTCGGAAATTCTGCCTCCTTTTATGTTCCTCAGTTGAAACTGTTGCCCACATCTGACCAGAACGCCTGAGCAGCAATGACGTCTCACATTTTTCAGCTGTTTTCCAAAGCTGCTTTACTGATCATGCGCTGGGCCCTGCTGTAACCACAGGCCCTGGGCACCCCAGAGCTGCTCCCAGTGCTGCCTGCACTGGGATTGAGACCAATTGCCCAGATTGTGCCCACGTGTCATCAGGAGGATAAAGGTGGAGCCAGGGGCTCATCCCCTCCTCGCTGCCCAGCAGAGGATGGTGCCCTCGCCCTCTCTCCATCCCCTGCCTTCTTGCACAACCATTTGCAGGTTCCCATGGGGATTTAGCACCAGTTTGCCCAGTGGAGCCCTTTCCAGCTCCCAGCCTGTCCTCAGCACGTGGTGGTGAGGATGCTGACTGTGCTTCAGCTCCCTGGCTCTCCATGAGCTGTGGCAACACCCCCCTCTTGGCCAGGGGCCAGTGCAGGGTGCTGGGGACAGGCCACCTTTGTCACCACCTGGCAGGGCATCCCCTGGATCCCTTCCACAAGGCACAGGTCTGATGGGAGGGAAAAGAGTGCCCCCGAGGTATGGTTTAGGGGGAATGCTGATGGCAGTCTGGGGCAGGGGATGGATGGGAGGGTTGCAGTAACTGCAGTGGGAGGATGCCCCACTCCCTGCTCTTACTGATGCCACCAGTGCCAAGAGAGGGCTAGACCTGAGGCTGAATGCCAGTGCCCAGATTCCCCCTTTGAATATATCCCTGGCTTCAGATGGAGGCTGAAATCCCAGAGCCCTCGAGATGGAGGGGGAGAAGGAAAAATCAGAAAATGTTTCCATCTATCAAAGGAAACTGAAAATAACTGTGCAACCCCTCTAAGGCTGAAGGCTCATCCAGTGCTGAAGGTGAACCCTGGTGTGCATCTACCAGCCATGCCAGCTGGAATGGCCTGTCCTTCCAGGGCTGGGAGAGCACCACTGATGGGCTGGGCTGGGACTCAGCACCACCACCACTGCGTGAGCCCCCTCATTGCTCTGCCAGTGGCCCTGGGAAGGTTTGACCGCCACTTTGCCATGATGCATCCTGGCTGCTGTGCCCACCCTGCTGCCCACCCCCATCCCAGCCCTGCAGTGCTGCAGGCTGCCAGGGGAGCACTGCCCGGTCCCCCGTCCCTCCAGCCCTTCCTCGCCTCTATTTGGATAACTTTTTCACCCGTTTTATTTATGAGGGCTCCCCTCCTTCTGCCAACACTCTGAGTTTCCTCTCGCTCTGCTCTGGGAGGCCCATGTCGCTTTGTTACACTTTTTATTTCTCTCCCCCTCGCACGGCCCCAGGCTCGCAGGCAGCGGTGCCGCCGGAGCCTTTGTTCAGCCCCGGGAGCAGATGGGAGAGCGGCCGCGGGTGGGATGGGCAGCGATTCCTCCCCGTCCACCCAACGGCACCCGGCTCTGCCTGCACTTGCCCAAGCTCAGCATGTGGCTCAGTCACTGACTCTCAGACTGAAAAATTAGGAGAAAACCAGGATTAAAAAAATAAAAATTAAAAAAAAATTCAGGAGGAAATTAATATCAGAAATGTTTGCTTGCCTGTGTTTTAGGTCCCCGATGTTCCAGGGCTGGCAAGAGGCTGCTCCCATTAGAGCCAGATGCAAGTGGGCAGAGTAACTTCATCTTAAGTGATTAAAGGGCTTGTCCAGCTCCTTGCATTGCTTCTGTCAGGCAAAGCTGGCTGCTCACTACAGAAATGAGGCTGGCTTTGCACCCTGGGGCAAAGCTGGACACAGGCACCCTGGATGTGGGGGCAGCCAGATCCAGCCATCCTGCACTACCATGTCTCCCAGGCTGATGGGAACAGCCCTTGAGCCTCCCCTTCTCTTGCAAAGGACCACCACTGGCTCTCCAAGTCAGTCCCAGGAAGCTGGGTGGGCCAGGAGCCATCTCCCATCAGCAGCAGGGGCTTCAGCACAGAGGATGCTCAACACTCACTGCTCCTGGGCCAGGATCTGACACTCAGCACATCTCAGAAACATCAAGCCCTTGTTCCACCTGTTCACAAGCATCTTGCATTACATGGCTCCTTGCACGTTGTCCAAGAAGCACCAGCTGGACACAAAGCCACGACCTGCACTGAACAGACCAAAAACTGGGCATTTTTCTGAGTCCAGCTTTGTGTGAGGCCCAGTCCCAGTTCTGTATCCTGCAGCTCAGAGGGCAGGGTGAACGGAGGTCCTCCAGGGACCTGGCTCCTGTGGGCCTGGGATGCACAAATGAGCAACCTGATAAAAACAGGCTAAAACTCAGCATTTCATAACTGCTTGACCACAGCTACCTGGTCCAGCCCAGCACAGTGACACTACTACAGACCCTGTGCAGTTCCTACATGTTTCTATTGCCACAGGCCATGGATCCACCAAAATGCTGATGAGCCCATGGCTCACCATGGGGAGATGTGATCTGAAATAAAGTGATCTGCAGAGTACTGAAGTGTTGGGGACTGGGGCCAGGATGCACAGGGCAGCGTGGATGCCACCACAGGGGTGGGTTAGGTCTGGAGGTGGCACCCACAGGAGGCTGCAGGTCTGGAGCAAGAGAAACCACCACCCAAAGCGAGGCCATGAGTAAAGTGTGAGGAGGTGGCCTGGGAGTCCCACAAGCCCTCCTGGCACCTGGCTGGAAGGTGGGCTGGGGGGGCTGCACATGTTCGTAAAGGAAAAGAGAAGCAGGACATGAAAAATAGAGGAAAGGCAAGGTAGTATGATGGAGAGCCATGAGAGTGATGGAGAGCCCTGAGGATCTGATGGAGAGCCACAGGAAGTGATGGAGAGCCATGGAGAGTGATGGAGAGCCATGGAGAGTGATGGAGAGCCATGGAGAGTGATGGAGAGCCATGGAGAGTGATGGAGAGCCTCATAACTGTGACACCTCAACCGCTGTGGCCTCACTCCACACCCTGGCCACATCCAGGGAACTGGTGTTCCCAGATCACATGGGACCAAACCAGCCCCAGCCCTTTGCTGTGCAGCAGCACAGGCACAGTTGACCTGTCCTGAGGATAACAGCGAGCTGATGTCAGCCCGGGCAGGGGCACCCGTGCCCTGGTGCCCATGTGCATTTGTTGGCAGTTGGCACCCAGCACAGCCAAGGAGCAAAGCGGCGCGGGGCTGCTCCGGGATGGTGCCCGCTGAGCCATGCAGGGAGCACAGGCACAGGCCTGGAGAGCATTCCCTGCAGCCAGGAGCCTGGGCAGCAGCGTGCCACCTGATGCTCTGCACCACAGAGGCTGGAGGCTGCTGTTCATCCAGGTGCTGCACTCCCTGCTGGGAAACCTGCCCAGCTGTAAGGACGGCTCAGCCCCGGCCCTCGGCAGAGCTCAGCACTGGCTGTGCCCGCTGTGCCTGCTCACACAGCCCGGCTGTGCCACGGGCCACTCGCAGCCCAAGCACCAGGGCTGGCTGCACGTCCTGAGGCAGCACATCACCTCCTCTAAGCTGCTGCCACCTGTGCTGCCAACCCTCCAGCAGCCCCTCTGCCGGCTTGGGCACGTGCCTTCTTCTTCGGGCCAAGTAGAGTGGGAGAGAGAGAAATCGCGTATACAGATGTATTCACATCGCATAAAAAATCAATCAGAACCCTTTTCCTGCCTCCATCTCCAGCCTTTGCAGGCGCCTGAGCCGGTGGGGGCCAGGCAGCGTGGCGGGGCTGGGACGTGGGGCTGGGGGCTGCTGCCCGCTGGCAGCCCCACTCCCCCGAGTGACGCCGGGACGGCAGCGCGGGCGATGGGAACGCCGTACTCACCATATGGAGCCTCCATCTTAGCGCTTAGCTGGGTGCTTACATTGACCATGTCTCGCCGGCTACTGCTATGGGGACTTGGGGTGGAAAAACCAGAGGAAGTAGAGGAACAAAAAAAGAAATCTAAATAAATAAATAAAAATGTCTCTCACTAAGGAACTGGGTGAAGGCAGGAGGGAGCAGCGGAGAGGCAGGGCGAGGAAACCTGCCTCTCCTGTTATCTTATTGATTCGCTTAATCAGGGCTAATGTGGGTGGAGATGTTAAATAGTAACCAAGCTCTTATGGAAACCAATCTGCAAGGTGCCGTTGCTGTAGCTATAGTAACTGCTGCCAAGCTAGAAACTCAAACATGGCTTTTACTGGACTCTTTTGGGGCTCCCGTTTCCAGACAGTGTCAAGGCCGGGGCAGCGGCTGGTCTGGGGTTCACCCCTGGCCACGGAGATGGAGCATCTGGATCCAACTCTGCAGCGCCCCAGGCACTGCCGAGTTCTGTGCCATCACCCACCCACGGTGGGAAAACCATGTCTGAGCCCACCTGCGGCAAAGGGCAAACATGGCACGGGGGGCCAGGGGCTGTGGGACAAGTGTGGGGGCTGGCAGGGGCAGAGTGGAGCCTGGTTGAGGCACAAGGGGCAAAATGCCCCGGCCATGAGTTGGGACTTGTCTGCCTGGTGCTGAACTGGGGGGGGTTGTTTGCGGATGGGGAGCTGCAGGGATGCTGTGGTGGGATGCAGGGTGGTACCCTGAGTGCTGGGCCAGGCACAGGGAGTTTGCAGCTCCTCCCTGTCTCCCTCTGCTCCCCAAACTGGAGGGACTCTCAGGGTGCCCCAGCCACTCACAGACATCTGTGCTCCCTTCGGGACGGCAGCACCCCAGACCTCATGGTGGCAGATGTGTGAGTGGGGTCCCCAAACTCCCCGTGGGGCTGTGGCAGCCCCTGTGCCACCGGTGGCTCCGTGACAGGAGCAGTCCAGGCTCCTGGGGGCTGCCCTGAGGCAAGCAGGACCACATACAAGAAGGGTTGCTGAGAGGACACCAAATATATGGAGAATTCAAAGCTGGAGCAGAAAAAGTGATTGTCCAGCAGTGCAGAGCCTTCCACATCCCCTGCACATCTCAGGACAGGGCCAGGCTGAAGGAGGTACAAAGGGATCCCCGTCAATCCCAGGACCCCCCAGCACCTCAACTACTGAAATCCTGCAGCCCTGAGGGGACAAACTTAGGACATCTGCTCCTCTGGATGGAAAAGCAAATCCCAAGGGAGCGTGCAGTGGGAAGTGCGCTGCCAGGATGCAGAGGGCTGTGGCATAGGAATATACAGCTGGATGCTCAGATCCAAGGCCTGGAAATCTGGGGGCCTCTGAGTTTTCTGACTGCTGAGAGGTCCCAGAGAGGGGAGGAATGTGGATAATGGGGTGAGGTAGGGCAGCAGGATCACATGGGATGGCCTGGGTGGGACAGGGAGTTCGTGGCCCTTCACCATCACCATCACCTGGTGTCCCAGCAGTGCTGGCTTCTCCCACACGATGGAGCAAAGCACCCAGGCATCTCCTGTGCCCAGAGCCCGTGGCCCCACCCAAGGCTTTTGCACCACTTTGCCGTTTACCCTCCAAACCAGAGCAAAGACACTGGCTTGGTGTAACCCCGAGGCTCTGCCTGTGAGTGAGGGAGGACCAACACGAGCATGGGGGTCTCCAGGCTGCTTTATTGGGGGCTCAGAGCTGGGTCCCCATGGCTGGAAGGGCTGCTGTGGAGCAGGGGCATGCTCAGGGTTCCCCACTTCTCCAGCTGCTCACTATGAGGGAACATCTTGGTATTTGCTTACACCAGACTCTGCCTTAGCACCGAGGGGGGCAGTGGGGAAAGCCCCCCAAGTCTGCAGAGCAGGGACCACACCAGCCAGCCCCACTCCCTCCATGCACCCCCAAACCTTCCCTATTTCAGAAAATAGGAACCTGAGCTGTCCCTAGTTCCCCCAAAGTGGGAAGCAGCCAGGTGATGTGAGCATTGCCAGAGAGGTGGGTTAGAAAAGCAGTTTCCTATGTGGCACTGGGGATGAAGCAGGTTGGACAGCTGGGCTGCTGGGGGTCAGTGTTATAAATAATTCTGGTTGACCCCATTCCCGGGGTTCCTCCTGGGGCTGCAGCCCTAGAACCAGCTGACTTGGTTGGATTTGACTCCGGAGAAGCACATGTTGTTGGAGCAGCCCCGGCCGTAGGTGGGGGGGCAGGCTGAGCACGGCCGCCCCACCTTGTACGGTGCTTCTCCCAGCCAGTTGCCCCTAAAAAGAGAGGAGGGCATCACCTCTGAGCACCAGTACCTCGCCTTGTCACCAGTGAGAGGAGGGAGGATGGCACGGGGAGGGGGGTTCCCTCCAGGCACTTACTTGATGGCGTAGTTGCAGACGAGGAGGATGGCGTGACGCCACGTGCTGCCCCACACCTGCACGTTGGCACAGGTGCCCAGGGCACAGCCCAGGCGGCTGGAGGTTGCCCACACCATCTGTTCCAGGACAGAGAACAGGCACTGTCGGTGTCCATCCACCCAGGCATCCCGCAGACCATCACCCGAGACCCCAGCACAGGGCTCTGTCCCACCAGGGCATCACAGCCCACCTGCCTGAATCTCCTTGGCTGGGTGCTGTCCCATCACGGGCAGTGCTTTGTCACCAGAGGGTGACTTTTTGCTCTCCCTCTCCTGCCTGCAGCCTGCACTGCCCTGCAAGGGGCTGCCTTGCCAAGCTCACAGGAGTGAGCAGCAGCTCACTCTCCAATTTACCGAAATTAGCTCCCAGACCTCACCCTGAATCATGGCCAGCAGCTTACCCTGCACACAGGGAGGTCGAGCAGAGACAGAAGCTCCTCCTAAAGCCTCCCCAGACTGACTTTCTTCCTTAAAAAGTGTATATTGCCCTTTTGCAACTCCAAGAATCCCTGAGCACCCCCATAGAGGAGCCACACGGGGATGCACGTGCTCAGGTAAAGGCTGGAGCTGTGCAGAGGAGGTAATCAGGGTTTGGTACAGCTTTCGTACCGGGCACAGGAGCAGGAGAGTTTTTCACCTTGTGCTGGCCAGGCTGTAGGGGGATGTGCCAGGGGATGAAGGGGCTGCATTCCTGGGGAGGTGAACACAGCTGGCTGCTCCATCACAGAGGAGAGGGTTCATGCTTGGCAAAAGTACAAAGGGGCTTTTTTTTCCTCTTCACTCACCACCTTCGAGTTGCCAGTGGTGTAGTAAGGGAAAAAAGGCCAAAGCAGGGAAAAAAAGCCTTAAAAAAAGTGATGGAAACCTCCTTGTCAACAGGCTAGAAGGTCCCAGCTGCTCTTCAGTGGGTTGTGAGCCCCTGGGACCTTCCTGCAACAGCCTGAATCCTGCAAGGCTCTGGGACAGGAAGGCATTGCCACCAGCAGACACGCTGCCAGCTGCCAGATCTGAAGCTGGCAGCTGCCAGGATTTGATCCTGGATCCCAGCTGCTGCTGGGAGAGGGGCTGTGAGCTGCACAGGGCCCCCCTCTGGGGTCCCGGGGGCTGTGGGGGCTGCAGGGCTCACCTGCGTGTAGTGGCTGCAGACGGAGCCGCTGCACTTGCTGGGGCAGCGGGGGCTGCACTCGCGGGGGTGGGGGAAGGAGTAGTGCTGCTGCTCCTGGTGCCAGGATTTCACCATGTCCGTGACCGAGCGGTACCTGCGAAAGGCGCTCCACGTGAGGCGGACCTCCCCCACATCAGAGGCCGTGGGTGAAGGAGAGGAAGGGAAGGCTCCACATTGAGGAGAGAGAAACAGTTTGGAGCCAGGGCCTGTCAGGACCAAGCATCCTGGGGGAGAAGGGGGCAATGACAGCCTGCTTGTGCCAAGCCTGGTTGTGCCCAAGGCCAGAAGACCTGGGCCTTCCTGGAGGCACCTGAGCTCTCAGCCACATGATGGAGATTTAGGACCCACATCTCCCTGGTCCCTGTGCCTGGCAGAGACAGGAGTAATGCCCCACTTCTCAAATGAACAGGGGGCACCTCTGCTTTCCTGTATTTACCCTTCTGCAAGAGCTGGACCCTTCTCCACCCCAGAGGGGCTTGGTGTGCCTCTCAGCTGCATCCCAGTCCTGTGCAAGCCCAGCTCAGAGACTCTTTGCTTCTTGACCACAGGGCTGCTGCTACTCCTCCTCCGCTGTGGGGTCTGGGGGGTTCCCAGGAGCTCACTCTGCCCCCAGGGCACTCACCTGCCCGACTGGATGGAGAGGTTCTGCCCCACGTATTTCATCAGCTCAGGGGGCCCGTGGTCCCACAGGCAACGCGCAGCCCACGCCTCTGCTGCCCTGGCCAGCCGCTCATCCCACACCTGGCCAGGGGAAAGGAAAAGGGCAGCCAGGAATCTTGGCTTCCCAGAGGAGGGAAGAGGAGAAACCTGCTCCATTGTGCTCAGGGGGCTTTCTGAGCACCCATGAGTGTCCAAAAAATATGACATGTGCATCCAGGCTGGGAAGTGCCCAGGGGAAGCACAGCAGCATGCCCAGTGATGGACCTCCCCCGCTGCCCCCACAGCTCCTGGCTCCTGGGCACTGCCCACTGCCCAGGCAGAGCAGGGATGCCCTGAAGCAATGCAAGCCCTGTGTGAATGATTCCCTCCAGGAATGGGCTCCCGAAGAAGGTGGAGCTGCACCCAGGGGTGAAACCCTGCAGTCCTCACAGCTGTCCCCACCCCTCAGTGCAGCCCTGGCCACAGACTGACCGGTGAGCACAGCTGCTTCCTTCATGCATTATTTAAAGCTTCCTCACCCATCCTGAACTGCTTTGGGGAGATGCCTCTGTGAGTTATTTTGGAAGGCAGGAATTGAGGCCAAGCAAGAAGCAGCACAGGATGCTCCTGGGCATGTCCGACCTGGTACCAAACAAACCAGGCTGCTGCATGCTTCTCCCAAACCAGCATCCAGGGACCACCCAGGTGCTCCATCGGAGCTCCAGTCCCTTCCCTGGGAGCAGAGCTGCACATGGTACCTCCTGCCTCGAGAGTCCCACCCTGTGCAGGCTGGAAATCCCTCCTCTTGGTGGCTCCCCATTTCTCCTCCCTCGAGTGCTGGGTTAGGAGCTTCAACCAGGGTGGAGACAACTTGGGAAAAGCTCTGCTCAGGGTGACCCTTGTCTGGAGGGGCCTGACCCTGTGAGGGTGTGCAGCCCCTCTCTGACCCACTGCTGCACGTTTCTTCTCCCAGGGGCTGGCATCACTGGGCACACTCCCAAAGGACCCTGGAGTTTGGAATGTGGTCATCCCTCCCAGCTGCAGTTAGGGGAGAGGCTCCCACCTGGTCTTTGGGTTGGACCCTGAGCTTCTCATGCTTGTCGCCGCCTCCCTTCCTCTAGTGCTACCTCTGCAGCTCAGCTGGAGGGATCCTGCCATCCCAAACCAGCAAGCTCCCAGGTGTCCCAGACACAGGACCACAGGTCCTAAATCTACCCTCATGTGGAAGCATCTCCCTCTGGAGCTCCACTCCTCCTTCGCAGAGGCTGGATGTGTCTGCCCTGCCCTGGGGACATGAAACATCCCCCGGGACAGGTGTTCAGCATCCCAACATCCCCATGGGGGGGATGCTCCATCCCTACTAATTTGGGCTCCCAAAAGCAAGCCCCTCGACCCCACCACAGCCTTGGACCCCAAACTGCCCATCTGGAGCCTGACTCACCATGAACTCCATGTTGGCAGCAGGGGGGGACACCTGAGCCCGCACTTGGTTGTGGTAATCCAAAATCATGCTCATGTCGTGGGGAGAGAGGAATCGCTTCCGACGGCTCCGGGGGACCCCCGCGCCCCATAGCAGCCCCGCGGCCGTGCCCCCGGGCGGGGACAGCAGCTCGGTGGCATTGGGCAGCAGGAAGGAGCTGGAGAGCTGTGTCACCCAGCAGCCCAGGGCGCTGAGGTACAGGTGCCAGTGCAGCACAGCCATGCCAGCCCGCCCGCTGGGACCCGTCGGCGCCTTTCTGCTCCCGCACGGAGTTCAGCAAGGACAAGGGGGATCGCTGGTCCCTGCTGCAGGCAGGTGGATCTAGGAGAGAAAACAACACAGGCACCGCTCAGGACTGCAAGCCCCACTTCCCAAAATAAGACGGAAATTCATTTTCTTTTCTTTTTTTTTTTTTTTGGACTTTTCAAAATAAATGTTTTAAATTAATTTCTTTAATAACCTTATTTATCACAGCAGTTTCCCCGTGACTGTCAGGGATATGTCTGGGGGATTGGTTTTCTTGTTGTTTCTTTAAAAAAAAAAAGTAAAATCAGTAAAAAATCTCCCCCATTTTTTCACTTATGGCACGTACCTGCGGGGCAGGGGCTAATTAGGAGCATGCTGAGAGATTCGCTGCAGCCACCCGCCCTGTAACTTCCCAGGAATTTGGTGTGTTGAATAAATCCCCGGCACAAACAGAAATCTCACACAGATAAAGAAACGCACGGCAAGATTTAAAACCGTCGTCGAGAAATCCTAACGGCTCTTTTATCTCGGGAAAAGAAAAATAACCACGGCAAAAGCAGAAAAATTAGGGGGAAAAAAAAAAAAGAAAAAAAAAAAGAAGGAAAACGCTGGAATATGCCCTCATCCGTCAGCCGATGCACCTCCGAGCATCCCTGCCAGCCTTTCCCGGAGCAGCGGGGAGGACGTTCCCCCGACTACGTACCGTGAGGACTGAGCCAGGAGCAGCGGAGCGCTGGGATTGACCCGCACGAACAACCTGCCGGGGCAGATGCGGGAGGTTCGGCTCAGCCCCGGCGGGCAGCCCGCTGCGGCCGCTGACGCACAGGCTGCATCTTAACTCTTCCCCCGGGGAATGTCCTGAAGTTTGGAAAGAGCCGTGCCAGGAGATTTATAGGCTGGTGGATGGCTCGGCGCACACGGAGCCCCGCACGGGGCCGGGGGGAGCGGGCAGAGCCCGGCCCGCCGCTCCAGCGGGCACGGGGGCTGCTCCTCGCTCTTGGCTGGGGTGTTGTTCAATCCGCTTACAAGGGAGAGATTTCCAGGGTCATGTCTGCCCTGTTCATCCCCCCAGGCTGGGGTCTTGCTGGCAGCCGTGGGTAGGGAAGCGGCTCCAGGTCAGCGAGAGGTACGGGCGGGGTTTTGCCCCGGCAGGGCAGCGGCGGGGCTGGCACTCGCCGGGAGCCCCGGGGTCACCCCGCTTTGGTGCGGGCTGAGCAGATGGCAGAGATGTCTCTTTCTGGGGACGGCTGGGAGGGGACCTGGTGACCAGGTGTGTCCCTGGGCCAGCAGCTCTCTCTGTTAGAGATGAAGCCACTTGCTGGCTTGGGAGCTGCCACCTGCTTGTTCCCCAAGGACTAGGGCATGTCATAGCCCACGGGGGCTCTGCCCATGGCCCCACCACTGCCCTGGGCTGGCAGTGCCCAGCCAGGGGCATCTCAGGGGAAAAGAGCCTCAGTGGGCTGTGCTCCCTGCACTGTGTCCAGGTGTCTGTCCCCAGGGAGGGGGGGACAGCAGTCTGAAAGCCATGGACTATGCTCCGGCATCAAGTGTGTTTCCCTACAACATCCCACACAGTCACAATGCCAGGGGCCAACTGAGTTATTGCAGGTCACAGAGATGCCTGTTTGGCTGCAGGGGCTGCTTGCAATGCCCATCACATCTTCCTCCCACTGTGCTCAGAGCCAGCGCGGGCGGCCACGTGTGAACTGCAGCAGGGCTTGCTGCCATCATCCCCCTGGGCCACAGTGCCTCAGGTCAGCAAGGTGCTCACCCTGCACTTCACTAGGCCTGGTTTCACCAGGACACAGGCCAGTTTAGAGCCAGGATTTGGCTCTTCAGTTGAATGAAGAGGAGCACCAAGGCTGAAGTCCCTCTCCTGAGCTGGTGGGGGGCATGGAGAGGGAGGCATGGAGATGAGACTAGAGCATGCCCAGAGAAAAGCTGGTGCTCAAGCAGGGTGACAAGGAGGGTGACACTGCTGGGACAGTGCGGGGAGGAGAAAGTCCCACAGCAGCAGCCCATCACTGCTTGTCATCCTCACAGGTTTGACTGGGACAAGAATTGAGGATCCCAGACACACAACTCCTGCCTATGCAGTGACTGACAGCCCATCCCAGAGTCCATCCAGCTGCACCCAGCCACCCCAGAGACCTGCTGTGCAACAGAAGCTGATTAGGAGGTCAGGGAGGAGCAAATCTGAGCATGGAGTGGGAATAACCCCCAGGTGCTGAGCTGATGTGCTGTATCAATACAGCCTCACCCTGCTGGGACCCTCTGCTGAAACAGCCCCCTCTGTATATTTTTCCTGGCATCCTCTCTCACATAAAGCAACTCAAGATGCTGCAGGCCCTGGGGCCCACACTGAGACTTGTGCTGGGGGGATATTTCCATCCACTCCCCACCCAGCTGGTGGGATGATAGTTGTGCCAGCAAGGAGACAAAGCCCAGCTGAGGCATCTCTGGCCCCACTGCAGCACTGCAGGAGGGGATCCCTCAGCGCAGAGAGCAGCAGCACCCCGTGACCCAGCTGGGCTGGACACACTGTGGAGGGCTGGGCTGTGCTGTGGATGCTGGCACTGGGCACGTCAGGGTGTCAAGGTGGCTCTCAGAGCCCTCTGACTATCCAGGCTGCCTGTTATAGGGGTCTAATCAGCTCAGCTTCACCTTCCAGCACCAGGCCACCCCAAAGGGCCAGACACCTCTGCAGGTGCTGGGCAAAGTGCCATCTCCAGTTTGCCAGTCCTGCTGACACCCCTATTGCATGTTCCTGAATGCAGACAGGAGGGCCAGCTCCAGGGGCCAGGACAGCCCTTCGTGCTGCACAGGGTGGCACACACTGAGGCTGCCTCCCTCTGCTCAACCCCAGCTATCAAATCTCTCATTAGTGAGGCTGATAAAGGCAGTTTCATTCCCAGCAGATTAAAAAGGCAGATGGGGACATGCAGCAGTGAATGTCTTAATGGGAGGTGCAGCTGCTGCCAAGTGCACACCAAGGTGGGGAGGGCACTGGGGCTGTGTTGTGGAGGGGGTGGTTTTTTGGTGATTTATTATTTCACAAAAGACAGAGCCCTGAGCAGCAAATGCTCATCCAGCCCTGGGAACTGCAAAGCTTTTCATCTGGGATTTTTTTTGGAGTTTTTTTTGTCCCTGGAGCTCGGGGAGAGAGAACCCACTGCAGGTCCCAGTGCCACGCAGCAGCTGAGCCTCTGTGCAGGGGCAAGGCGAGGGTTTTGTCTTGGGTGCAGATTGAAAGCACTGCTTAATCAGCACTCTGCGAGACAATCCAAATTCCAGGAACTGGAAGGGGTTTGTGTCCCTGCCAGGCGTAATATCCTGCAGCCCAGACTGGCCCAGCTGCCAAAGCACACGGTATCTACAGCGAGGACCTTGCTGGGAGCCAAGAAGCACACGCATTCAGCTGGATACAGCAGCAGCACCGGCAAATTCCCGTTTTAATGAGCACTGGAAGGGGGGAACAAAAGAGATAAATCACTGGGTTCAAGCACTCTCCTGGCAGAGACGCCCACCGATGCTTTTATGACCAACAGACACAGCAGCTCGCTCCAGAATAAGCCATAATGGGACTGGAAGGATTTCTCTGTCATGTTTGTTTCTCCCCTCTGGTGGCTTTGGGCATCCCCCATCATGGTGACATGAGCCCACACAGGACTGAGCAGGGCTTTGACTTTTGCTGAGAGTCAGAATCTGCTCTGGTCTCTGAGCATCCTGATGCCTGGAGGAGGTTGACGTGGATTTCCATAGCAGGGAATTTTTACTTTTCTCTTTACTTGAGGTAAAGTAAAACAAAACCAAAATTCTGTCTGAACAAAACTTTTCTCAGGCAATGCACAAACTCTGTTGCTGCAGTAAAATATTTCCCTCCTATGAACAGACAGAAAGGCTCATTTTCCATTTTCAGTAAAAGCTGTTAATTCCCCCCAATCCCACCTCAAAACACCACCAAGAGCTCCAGCTACCCTGGTGCCCATCCTGGTAGGGAAGGAGTGTGAGGCTTTTGACGGATTTTTGCATTTCTGGAGCACTGTAGAAGTCTAACACATCCAGAGCTTGATTTCTCCTAATGTGTCATGAAAGGAGATCTTCCTTCTGACTTAAAGGTCATAAAATTTGATCTTTGTATCTTCTGACGTGAGAAAACCCAGGCTGAGCTCCTGTACATTAATTTGGGATCTCCTGGGAATGAAACACATTGTTGAGCTGTAACACAAGTGAGATCAGTCCTGAAGTCTGAGGAGTTCAGAGTCATCCTTCTTGCTAATTAGGACCAGATCCTTGTAAATGCTGAATGCCTTTGTGGAACTGAGATGAACCTTGAGGAAGAGGTACTGGAAAAGTCCAATCTCACGCTGAAGACGTGACCATCAACAGGGACAGGCAGTTGGGTTCTCTTGGAGCCTTTCATATAATGCCCAGCACCTGGCTCTGCTTCAGAGGTGATGTCCTCTCATAACCCACTCTTTCTGCTTGTGTATTTGCTAGGACATGAGAAAAATTAAAAATAGAGGTGGAAAAAAACCCTTTCCCATTTTATATATAGCCATGCTGTGGGGAGCCAGCAGTCGAGAGCGTGGGCAGGATCCTGCACATGTGGGTGTGACCACCCAGGCTGGCTCAGCAGGGCAGCACAGAGCAGCCCTGCCCTCAGCCTGGCTACTGACCCCTCTCCAAAGGCCACCTGGGCACTGGCCCAGCCCTGAGAGCTGTGATTTGCTTCTTTTGCTGGCCAGGTCCTGACAGGAGCCTGATTCTTGGAGCCTTTAGTACCAGCAGCAACCCCGGCTGAAAACACTAGAAGAGTAATGCTTTAGTGTCATGAAGTAAAGAACACTAGTTTTGGGGTGTTAACTGAGGTGTCCATCAAGATTAATTTGATCCTACATGAACTCCTGGGTCAATAGGTGGGTGTCAACCCCTCACCACTCCCCTCATTTCCCGTGGCACTGTCGGAGCTGTGATTCCCACCATCAGCCAGACACTGCCTGTGAGGGAGCTCTGAAGGCCACTGGCTCCAGCCAGCACCAAGATATAATTGGAGCCTTTGAAAGGTGAGAAATTTTTCCGCTGGCTCTAGAAATAAATGTCTCTGAAGTCAAGTGCTGTGGACGGTAGTTTCTCGCAAAGGTATTTTTTACGGTAACTGGGCTAAGTTTAGAAATTCACTTAAATAACGTGGAAGCTCCTCTCAGCACAATTTGGAAGATAGTTAGTTTGCTGTTTGCTAACAAACTGGTGCTTGGCCCAGCACTTTGGATGTGTGATGGTCTCGCTGCTCTCCACCAGGGTGAGAAGAATGTCACAGCTCAGTGGGAAGAGGGACCCATCGCACTACGAGTCAGCTGAAACTGAGATGGACCCAAACCTCGGAGCTGAACATCAGCTGTAACCTCCTCACCAGCCACATGCAGGCTGGTACCAGGACTCACTGCTGCACCACAGTGCTGTGCCCATCACCCCATCCCCACTGCAGACCCACAGCCTGCCCATTCAGGTGCAGCCCACATCCAGCTGTGCCTGCACACATGGACATGTGCCACAAACAGCAGCTCTGGAAACATGGTGCTGGAGGGGGTTTACTGTGCTTGCTGCCTGCTCCCCAGGCTCAGTGGTGGGAAACCCATCGGTCCCACCCAGAGGTTCTGGTTGGAGCTCCTCATCCCATCGGTCTGCACAAAAGGGCACCATCTGCTGTGAGCTGAGATCATTTCTTCCCTCATCATCGGGCACAGTAGGGGCTACCTGTGGAGTGGTTGGGAATGCTGTGGCTCCAGCAAAGGGCTGGATCAGCTGCTGGATGGGGGCTAGTGGATCACAGCCCCGAAAGCCCAGACCCAGCGAAGTGAAGTCAGGACACCCTGGCAGCCTCACCGTGTAATTTGCTTGCTTGGCCGGGGGTGTGCCCCAGCTTGACTGCAGCCCCTGTGTATTCACTCCATTCCCTTTTTTTCCAAGACCAAAATTAAGATAGAAACTGAGCACCTGGCACCAGTTCACGTGCAGGTTTCTCATGGCTGCACAGGGAGGTCTTGTTCCCGTTGCTGCTCTTCTCGGGATGGCCCCACTGCTCACGTGCCCAGGCCTCCACTGGGGCACCAGCAAACACCCTCTGACCATCCCACCAGTGCACAGTTCATTGTCTCCAGCTGCAAAACTTTTTTGCTGCAGAAAAATGCTGCTGGTGTTTGTTTGTTTGTTTGTTTTGCCTTGGAGTGTTGGGATAGGGTCTCCTGAAGGTGTTTCCTCTCCCCAGGATCTGCCTGGGGCATGTTCAGCAGGGAGGAGAATGAGGCTCAAGTGGGTGATGATCACTCAAAGACTGGCCAGTGCTGGTGCCAGCCCCCGCAGAGGCACCTGGCAGGCCGGCGGAGGTGCTCGGTGAAGGAAAGGACAGAGCCCATCTGCCCCGCGGCCGGCATCTCGGACAGCAAACACTGAGCTCACCGAGACAGCTGTTGCCTTTGGCACGGCCCTCGCCCCGCTCCGCTTCCCCGGCAGCCGCGGAGCGCGGTGTCACCGTGGCGTCCTGTCTGCTGCCCGAGAGCTGCTGTTCATCCCGTCTGCTGCCCGAGTGCTGCTGCGGAGCTGAGCCTGCCGGGGTTCTGTGCCCGGGTCGAGCCCCTGTGCCCGGCTTTCCCTGCCCTGAAATCAGGGGAAGCGAGAGCCATGCGGGAGCACCGTGCCCCAGGCACTGGAGTGGGGGCACACCCAGCTCATGTCCCTCAAAGACACCCTCAAGGGCTGTGCATGTTCCCAGCTGGACCCCGTTACAGCCCCTGCACTTTCTTTTGTGTTTTCAGCATCCAGCTGCAGGTTCCTGGCTGAGAGAAAGCGAGGGTGGCATTGCCCCAGGGCCCATGTCCAAGCAGGAAGGGTTCTGGGTCAGGTTTGGGCAGGGGGTGAGGAATGAGCCGAGGCTCATCCTTCTCATCTGGTGCTCAGCTGTTTCTACTTTTTCCCTTCCTTTTTCTTATTTAAGCTGCATTTTCATGCTGTGCTGATAAGCAGGGGGAAGCCCTGGAGTGCTGGTGGGTGGTTTGGAGTCTGGGGCTGGCTGATGGGTGTCCACATTTCCCCCTCCGCTGGCTGCTGCAGTACAGACATGACACATGGAGTGGTCCAGCAAAGCCCTGTTTCCAAAACCAACACCCCAAACCCCTGTAAGTGGGTTGGGGGGATGTCAGAAACTAGAATTTGATGAATTCATGGAATAGATGACTCACAGTGTTCACCATTAAACCTGCAACAGCAGGAGGGAGATCCAGTGTGCTCTGGGGCTCTGTGAACAGCTGATGCCCATCTGGAGTAACTGGGATGAGTGAAGTGGTTATAAAGTAATAAAGCTACAGCAGCAGTGCTGGGAGCGGGACTGGTCTTCTCCCTGGGCAAGAAAAAGACCTTCCTCCAGTGGTGGAAAGGATGAGGTGTCTCCAGGAGTTCATGGACCGTGCTAAAGGGAAAACCTCCAGGTCTCCTGGCCTCAGTGTGCTGTGTCTGCCCACCTCCCGAAGTGGTTCAGTAAATCAACAAGGCTCCCCTCTGTGCCTGCTGAAACCCCTCCAGCTGTCTCACACAGATGACCGTTGAGGTGATGAGGAGGGTTAATTGACTCTGACAAATATTTACCTGTTTCTCTGGGTTTACAGAAACCTCACTCCAGCCCCAGCTTTGAAGTGGAGTTCAAAGCCTCAGCAGCTCTGACGTCTTGGGAGGAGCGAGCTCTGTCCAGCGTGCAAAACTCTGCTCTACAAGGAGGGGAACTGCATCCCCCATCCTCCTCCTTGGGCACCTGGTGCAGTGCTGGTATTTTCCATCATCTCACAGGGTCCTGCTCATCTTCCCACACCAGGGTAAGAGCCACTTTGCCAATTGTTTGGGGCCTACGTTACATAATCAGCCCAAAGAAAGGTCTTCCAGCAAAGAAGCAGAGTATGCTTCTCATGTATTTTTTTTCCCTAACCTCTGAATGATGTCAACAGAGATTGGGCTGAGTTGCACATCTGTGGTGGGGTCATATTTTTAAAAAATAGCTTGTTTGAACTGTGCAAATAAACACTTGTGAAAAGAATCCTGTTTCTTTACGTGAAGTTGGTAAATGCTCTGATTTAGTTAAAGCACTAGGACTTGGCTTTAATTTTATTTTTCACCAGATTTAAAGCTTGAGGAGTAAAAAAAATGTTGTATATTCTCAGAACAGATGGAGTCTAAGCAGCAGGAGCACAACCTTCATCACCTACCTCCTCCTCGGGCTGTTGGTGCCGGGGGTGGTCTCTGTGCACTGCTGACCACCTTCATACCTTCCTTGCACTTGGTAAGATGTATTTTGGGAGATGCTCAGACTGGGATGTGCTTCCACAGCAGTTCTGGACTTCTTCTTGAGGCAAATTCCTTCCTTCCCTAACCCTGGGGATGGCTGAGCTGGGCATTGCTCAGCACCCTTCACACCATCACGTCCTCCCACCTCACTGTCTTTCTGCCTGTCTTGGCTTTCAGATGACACCCATGGCTGATGACCACACCAATAAACTCCACGCCCTGGGGCATCTTGTTTCTTCTGCTGAAGGTTGAGGTGTGGTGAAAGAGCAGGGCAAGGTGAGCAGAGGTGTTGAGCTTACTGAACACAGGGAATACACGGGTAAAAAACTGAACAAATAGTTAAAAACAAAATTATATTGCATATCTAAATCAAGCCTATGACAATCTTAAGTGCCCACCCTTTGAACTTTTTTGTAATTATTATTTTTTATCTGCAGAGCATTTCAATGGTCATGGTCAGGACAGATCCAAATCACACTTCCAGCCAACACTTTTATCATTATCCAAGCCAGTAAAGCACAGATTAAATATTATGTATGTATATATTTTAGTTTTACACTTAAATATTTGTAATTATATATTGGACTGAAATAGACACAGCTCATGTTTTGTGGCTGGCTGTACCAGCTATCCAGTCAAGAAACCAGGACTGTGAACTGTGGTCCTGCAGTTAATCAACACAAAGTCACTTCCAAATTTTACACCTGAGTATATGACTGATTCTTTCCTGCAAATATATGAGCTAAAAATGCACCACTAAGGTCTGCAAAGTTCATATTTCTGAATTTGAATTAATAAGCACAGGCCATTTCTGTCCCATATTTGATCAGTTGCAGTAAGTGGCAGTTTCTTCATCTAATAAAGAGGGCAATGTTTTGGTACAGTGGCTCAAGGGCCACCCAGCAAAGGATTTTGTGGAAATTGTTGTTGAGTTTTAGGTGTTCATTTATGTAGGATTGATAATCCTTATAGAAAGGGAATAAACAACAAATAATGCTTTTTATGGGTGGCCAACAGAAAGGTTAATTGGTCTGGGCAGGAGTTAACCCCCAGTAACTGCTGCTGGGAGAGCACTGCCTGCTCAGCCTGCAGGGAAAAACCTGCTCAGCAGCTACCCCTGAAAGACATCGAGAATCAAATTAATTCAAACGTGCAGGTGGGGGGGGGTGGGGTGTTTCTTTGGCAAACATGGAAGGTGTGAATTATACACTGTGTGAAAAAACGGGAATGTTTCAGCAAGGAGCTGCAAGTGCAGCCACCACAGCTTCTCAAGGAAGTCAGGCACTTCGAGATAAACATGACTAATTAAGGCCATTTTATGCCCAAGCACATGTACACTTAATCACATGAATTATGTATTTTTTTCACTTGTAATCTCATCCCCACTTCATCTGTTTATGGGCTCCTTAATTTGTATTGTAGGCAGAGTAGCTATTTTACATCTTTGTGAACTCTGCTTATTTTGAAGCTCTTCAGACCATTATTGCAGCCCTCTGCAACCTCATCATTTTCTCTGGAAGAACTTCAGGAAGGAGAAGAACAGAACCTGTCCCGTATTCTTTTCAGGGTGTGGGGATACAGAGATTAAGGGACTTGCCTATGGCTGGAGAAGGAGTTTGTCAGTCACAAATGAAACCCAGCTCCCCAGAGTCCATGCTCATCACAAGACCATTCTCTCCTGTGAATTAAACCCCATCATTAGTCTGCTCTGCTGTGATCTGGCTGTGCCAAGCAAGAAATGTAAATATTTTGTAGCAGTAGGTATTAATTTGTAGCATTAATAAAGTATGAGCCACTGAAAACTGAATTGGCTCTTTCTTACATTTTGCCCTATATGCCAAAATATTTTGATCTCTGGATGTAACCACTAAACAAGCTGCAAATTCCCTGCAGCTCAGATCATACCCTTCCTGTTCACTTTAGGAGAGTCAGAGGGGAAATGTGTAACCTGCAGAGGTTTCCAGCCTGGGCCCAGCAATGGTTCAGTCTGTACAAATTGTCTGGGGTTAATTTCCACACCTTTTCCTAAAATTCTTGGGGTTTCAGCACAGGGAAAGACCTTTCCCATTAATTTGTGCAGCCACACAGGTGGTGAGTTACCAGTGTCTTTTTTCTGTGTCTCGACTCAGCATCTCCACTGTAAATAACACATCACCCACTCCCAGGTCAGCCTTGGTTCTGCCTGGACCGATGACAGCTCTGGGGCTCGCAGGAAGAGAATCCCTTCCCATCAGAGATGGGCAGCAAAGATCCAGGCCCCTGTGAGGGAAAGGCTGCTACGCCTCCACCCTGGGCTGCATTTCAAAGGCATCACTGACACAAGGGAACAAAGCACAATATTATTTTTTTGATCTTTTTTTCTAAGCCGACAGCGAATAGAGAAGGCTGCAGAGCTCAAACCACTGACTTTGATGAACGGCGTCTCAGCAAAGGGCCAAAACTATCTTCAACTCCAGGCTTAAGCTCCCATTAGGCAAAGAAAATTCAGCCCAAATTATGCTTATGTAGCACCTCTCATGCAAACACCCCGGGATGCTCCAGGATCAAACTCAAACACGATCAATCATGGAGATGTGAGCAGAATCCACCAAGGAAAACAGAGAGCAGGGGAGGCTCGGCAGGAATGAGCTGCCATGAGCACCTGGCTCTCCAGGGGAAGGGCTGGGGGCTGCGAGGGCCCCTGGGCAGGCAGGGGTGGGTGAGCAGGTGCCAGAGGGCTGTGGGAATTGCTGTGAGGCAGGAGGACAAGCTGGGAAGAAAGCAGGTCTCCCAGATCCAAGTGGGCTGTTAGTAGAGGGGTAAGTCATTCCCACCGAGTGTGTGGGCACAGGCTGGTGGCTCTGCCAGTCCTGATGGGCTGGATGCCTGGGTGGGCACCCACCATCTCCTTCTGGTGCCCCTGGAGCACACCTTCCCTCTGGTGTTGACTGGGCTGTGAGAACCCACCTTAGCCCAAACAGGAGTTAGAGAATCACAGAATATTCTGAATTGGAAAGGATCATGGAGTCCAACTCTTAAGTAAATGGCCAGTACAGGGATAGAAGAACCATTGTGTGTGTTTTGTAACAAAATTTGTGCAACATTTCTCTCCAGGCATCCTTCTTTGGTCACAACACAGAGCAGTGGACCCAGAAATCCCAGCCTCCAGTGAATCTATCCCTGTGGATTTTAGAGGCAAAGTGGGATTTCTCAAAGAGATTTGTTGGAGGTCTTGGTTCAAAGTAAATAAGGAAAAACCAAAAATAATTTTTAAAATCAATTAGTCTGAAAGATTTCAGCTTGAATCAGGCTGTGGTTTGGTGAGGTTAAGGAAAAAGATACAGTGAAAGGGAAGGACAGCCACATCTGCTATACCTGACAAAATAATTTGGTTTAGCATGGTTTATATCTGTCACAGCTTGACCAAGTGTCTGTGAGAGGTCTTTAGGAACCTTCTGCAATCCCTTTAAAGCAAACCTTATTCCCTACTTATGATTAAAACCTTTTTCTGCAGTTTTAAAAGGCCTAAATTCTGCTTCTCCAGTTCTTTACAGAGGAATGGCAGTCGGTTCCTCAGAAGGACTGTCGGCCTTGGCTGGTGCTCACGGCAGCAAAAACACAGCCTGAATGTAGAGATTTACTCTAAATCTGGAGAACACCTGGACCCGGCTGAGCTTTGCTCACTGCACTCGTGAGAATCGGTGATTTACAGAGATAATCCTCAGACATTTCAAGCTGGGCTGGGGATAGACACATTTCCAGCCCATGCCATCAACTCCCATTCATCTGGAGCAGGTGCCAAGCTTACGAAATCCTGCTGCGTGTGGCAGACACCACAGCACGCTTCATTAGCAGCCAGCCGAGCAGCTCCCACCTCCAGCGCCGGCACTGCAAACAGTCTGGGGATCACGGGCCCAAACCTGGGAAGCACAGGAGAGGCAAGGTTTCAAAGGCAGAGGGGATTTAGGCAGACAATGACGGACTCTGTGAAACCTGCTCCCAGCCCCTCTCATCCTCGCTCGTCTGAGTGGACGCAGCTGCCTGTCGTTTCTAATTCGGGGTGCGATGCCGGGGCTGGGAGTGCTGGACGAGGCCGTGGCAGCCTTATTAAAAACAACATCTAATAAATTGCCAAATGCCATTTACCCTGGATAACCTCCTTAGTTGAAACACCCCGTATCTGCTGGGGCTGCTTTGATGTGTTGTTCTGCCCTCTCAGCCCAGATGTTGTCGGGGATCTGCTGACGATGACGGCGAAACAGCTTTGAAACGCGCTCTGGCAAGAAACACTTTCCCGTCCCGTCTCAGATAGGGCCTGCTTTTTTTCCCCCCCGCTCTCACATTTTTCTTACTAAGGCCATTGGGATGAATAAAGGCTCTTTGTTCATTGAGCCATTTCTCTGCTTGCTGATGCTTTTTTTGTATTTTAAAAACTAAGCTGAAATGACAGCGGCAGCTGCTCAATAGATGAAATAGGTCTCAAATACCACAGTGACGGCCAGTGCTTGGACACCACTTTCAG
Organism: Lepidothrix coronata; assembly: GCF_001604755.1. Classification (NCBI taxonomy): domain Eukaryota; kingdom Metazoa; phylum Chordata; class Aves; order Passeriformes; family Pipridae; genus Lepidothrix; species Lepidothrix coronata. Next base: position 2,757,421 of record NW_016690279.1, read on the forward strand.
CCACAAACATGGACAGTGAAAAGGCGTGGGAGCCTTAACAGCTCCAGAAATACTTTCTCCCTCTCTCTTAAGCCCCGGGAGAAATTAAAACAATTCTACTGAGCAAGAAAATTCTCAGATTTCCTCTTGAGTATCGTGGTTAGACCCTCTCTTTCAGAGGTGCTGGTACCCTGCTTAGAAGTAACGGATGCTCTTTTATAGGACAAGAGAAAACAAGCTCAAGTTGCACCAGGACAGGTTTAGATTGGAAATTAGGGAAACTTTCTTCACAGAAAGGGCTATAAAGCATTGGAATAGGCTGCCCAGGGCAGTGGTGGGGTCACAGTTCCTGGAAGGGTTTGAAAGCCGTGTGGATGTGGTGCTTGGGGTCATGGTTTAGTGGAGGGCTTGGCAGTGCTGGGTTAACAGTTAGACCTGACAATCTTATAGTTCTTTTCCAACCTAAATGATTCTGTGATTCCTTATCTCAGTCTACAGCTTCCTCCTGAGGGGAAGTTGGGGGACACACACTGATCTCTTCCCTCGGGCAACCAGCAACAGTCAGAGTTGCTAACACTCCCTGGTAACTCCGGGGTCCTGTTCAAAACTCCTTGTATGTTTAATGCCACTTCGCTTAGGAGCAGAATCTGCTTTTCAAGCCGGTGGTTAAAGTTTGTATTTCAGTTGTTTTTAAGACATTCACTATTAAAGTGTTGCAATTCCGTTAGAAACGAGCCCTCGGCGAGCTTTTGTCATTTTTGTAAATGAACAGATGCTTAGACTTTCGCACCC
>NW_016690279.1:2758715-2759550 GCF_001604755.1 Lepidothrix coronata
TAAATAAACAAATAAACAAATATATATATATGTATGTATGTATGTATGTATGTATGTATTTTTTGGAGCATCTCTTCTTGATGCTCTGCTCCGGCAACACCGCGCCGCCTGGAAGCGGATGCAGAAGCGCGTGTGCGTTCTCGCTTTTAACAGGCGAGCGAGGGAAAAGACGCGTTCCTGAGCGCGGCTTTCTTCTCCCGCGGCATCCCCGCGGATCCGCTCCCGCGGGTCCCTGCAGAGGGCGCGGGGCCGCCCGCGCCGGGCGCTGCCGGCGGGTGCCGGGCGGGGGCGCCCGCGGGGCGGTACCGGGGGGGCGGCACCGAGGGGGCGGTTCCGTGGGGCGGTACCGGAGGAGGTACCGGAGGAGGTACCGGAGGAGGTACCGGAGGAGGTACCGGAGGAGGTACCGGGCGGTGCCCGGGGGCGGTCCCGGCGGATTCGCGGCCCGGGCGGACCCGCCATGGAGCGGCTGGAGCGCTGCGGGCGGTGTTTGCGGGCCGCGCTGGCCGGGGGCCGGGTGCGCCGCCGCCTCCCCGCCGCGCTCCTCGCCATCGCCCTGCTGGGCTCCGCGCTCAAGGACAGCGACCTGGTGCCCGACACGCCGCTGCGGAACAAGCGCAACCCGCTCAACGTGTGAGGAGGGGCCGGGGGGAGCCCGCGGTGGGGCCGGGGGGGGTCCGGGAAGGACACGGGGTTCGGCCAGACCCGCGGTGGGTCGGGGCTGTGAGGGGGGTTAGTGCCTTAAATGGATGTTTCTATGCTTTAAATGTGTATTTATGTGCTTTAAATGGGTGTTTCTGGGCTTTAAATGTGCGTCTCTGTGCTTTAAATGTGC
>NW_016690279.1:2760178-2890726 GCF_001604755.1 Lepidothrix coronata
TTTGAGTGAACTGATCTGTAAAGGAAATAATTTTCTGAGCTGCAGAAAGTAAGTCTTTTAGAATAATAGAATCGCAGAATGTGCTGAGTCGGAAGGGACCCACAGGGATCATCGAGTCCAACTCCTGGCCCTGCACAGGACACTCCAGCAATCCCACCCTGTCCCTGAGAGTGTTGTCCAAGCACTCCTGGAGCTCTGACAGCCTTGGGCCCGTGCCCACTGCCCTGGGGAGCCTGGTCAGTGCCCAACCACCCCCTTTAGCATCTTTCCTAGAAGCAGAGTGACAGCCATCCTCTTTTAGCACTTGGGCAACGACTTAACTGGCTTAGTCATTCTGCAAAACTGCGTTTGAGCCTTTTGGAAGGGCAGAAGGAAGTGATGAGCTGGGCCAGAGCACGTGTGCTGTACCTGCTGCAGGTCAGAAAGTGAAGCTAAAATTGCTGTTCTCCCCTGTGACTTGGGGAGTTTTGTACTTTATTGATTCAGATCTGACATTTGGTGACATGTTGGAGAGGAGCTGCTTTTAGTGTGATTGAAAGAGCATTGACAGGAAGACTTAGAGAAAATTGATCTTACAGTAAAAGCATACTACAGTTCAGCTCTCCCTCTTAAACAGAGGAAGGTGATCTGCACTGACAGTTCCTGAAGGAAGTTTTTATCTCTACAAATTACTTGCCTGCCGGTTTGTCAGCAGTAAAGTTGAAAGTAAATCCTATTTTGCTTTTAAATAAAATGGGAATTTTATTTTCAATTACTATTCCATGGTAGCAGCTGTAGTTGCCACACAGATGTCACTTCTCCCATAAAATTAAAGAATGAAGGAGGAACTCCTCAAAATCCTGGGCAAGGCCCTGGCAGTTTTGTTAGGGTCTTAAGGAAGATACAGAGCTCTAGTCCTGTTTGGCTTTGTCTTTGATGCTGAGGTGAGGATTAAATGATGACTGTGTGTGTCTGGCTGTAGCTCAGCCCCAGAGCAGAATTCTGCTGTCTCTGTTTTCAAACCAGGCTCTGGGTAACGAGGGGGCTGCACAGTTCCTGTTTCCCACCAGCTGATAGAAAGCAAAATCCAGTGGAAGGTGCTGATGGGAGAAAGAAAATCCTGGACTGTGGCCTCCTTAACTCATTAGTAAATTCACTTGCAAATGCTCCACTTTTAAGATTTGAAAAGAGGACTAGTTACACAGTGCTGTCTCCAGCATTTTCAAGGCAGAGAGTAAATTTAAGAGATGGAAGGATTTGTGCAAGCCAAAGGAAAGCTCTCAGCAGCTGAGAGGATGGCAAAGGAACATTGTGCTGCTTCATTTATTTATAAGGACATGAGGGAGGAAAAGCTTCATGGACTGATTAGGGGAAAGAGCCAGCCCTTCTGACTGTCTCAGTGTTGAGAGGTTGAGGTTCTGAAGGGCTTTGGAAGCAAAGATAATTGAGACGGAGGAGGGGTCAGAGAAAGGGTTACTATGGTCAGGGTGGCAAGCTAAAAATACATCCTTTGCAGCTGCATTTTGAGTAGGGCAGAGTTGAGCAGGTTTGTAGGGTCGAAGTGATTGCAAAACTGAACTGCGAGTCTGCTGCAACAAACGAGGGCTCTGGGGCCAGGGGAACACTGCCTGGGGGACGAGGACCTGGCTGGGAAAGTGTTCAGGTGTTGGGCCTCGGGGAAGTACTGGGGAGAGGGTTAAGATTTTAGCCACGCTGTGCTTTGAGGGGAGGGCACAAGCGTCTTGTTTGGATGGTTCTGAGCTGATCTCGAAGACTCGAAGCACCGCAGCTGCCGTGGAGCTCTGCTCGCGCTCGTCTCACACGTGCTCGTTTCTCTTTCGCCTTTTGTCTCTGGCAGGTACTTCGTGAAGGTGGCCTGGGCCTGGACCCTGTGGCTGCTGCTGCCCTTCATCGCTCTCACCACGTACCAGCTGGCCCGGACCAAGCTGCTGTACGGGCGCACGCGGAGCGCGCTGCTGGCGCTGCGGCGGCTGAGCGGGCTGGCCGTGGGCACGGCCGTGTGGTTCGGCTGCACCCAGCTCTTCGTGTACATCGAGAACCTCACCGGGGAGTGCTCCGTGCCCGCCAAGCCCGGGGACGCCCCCCGGCTCTACGCCACCAAGCGGGAATGCCACCAGGACAGCGGGGTCTGGAACGGCTTCGACATCTCGGGGCACTGCTTCCTGCTCTCCTACTGCGCCCTGATGATCCTGGAGGAGGTGGCCGTGCTGGAGGGCTTGTCCATGGACCACAGCTCGAGGCTGCGCGTGGTGGTCAACGTGCTGTTCGTCTCCTTGTGTCTCCTCACCGTGATCTGGGTGTTCATGTTCCTCTGCACTGCCCTGTATTTCCACGACTTCAGTCAAAAGCTTCTCGGTGTGCTGATAGGTCTGTCGGGCTGGTATGGGACGTACAGGTTTTGGTATTTGAAACCCTTTTCTCCTGGACTACCTCTTCCAAATATACCTTTGAGTTCAAAGAAGTACAGCTATAGCAGATAAAGTGGTTTTTTTAAAATAGTTTGGATTTTGCTTTCAGTACTGGAGTAGTTGAATGTAGGAATGGTTACTGTATTTCCACTGTAAGGAGCAAGGTGATGGGTTGGAGGAAACCAAAACTGTACTAGCCAGTGGCTGGCAGGTGGTAATGAGCTTCTTCCTTGGGAGGAAAAAAAAAATGGTACTGGAAGATGTCTGCTTTTGTTTAGGAGCTGATGACTGGCATTGGCAGCAAAGAAATCAGAAGTTGAATCTGTTTCTCTTACTAATAAATGAAGGAGCAGACCCAAGGCCAACAGAGACCTTTGCTCTTTAAGAGCTTGACTGATCACAATTAATTCTCCCTCTTTCTTTTTGGTTCACGTTAAAATATTGTGGATGATCCAAACCTCATACTTTTTCTGTAATGTTCCTCTTTATATTGCCTTATGGGAAAGCTCTAATAATGACATTGCAAAAATATCAATTGTTAAAGCAGTCCTGTTGTGAAACTGGAACATCCTGTGTTTTCAAGTGTTAAAAACACTAACTTGCCACAAAAGCCTCACAGCTGTCTGCACCTCCTGCAACAGAGAGTAAATCTGAGATGTAATGTCTTAAGCAGACTGTGACTTTAAATTCATGCCTGCCTCTGAAAAGGAAATTCTTGAAAGAACAAGCCTTAACTTTCTCCTTAGGTGAAGTAGAGACAATATTTTGTGATTTTATTCTTGAGAGGAAAAAAACAAACTCCTTCCTGAAGTTTTGCTAAAAAGTCTAGTTATGAGGATTGGGGTTTTAATTTTTTTAAAATCTAGCGAGTTGCACACTTTGCAACAACAATTTCTTTGGTTTTTTTTTTGTTCTTTCTTCTAGAAGAACAATGAAATTCTGGTGTTCTGAACAAGCTAGCTTAGCCTGCTATTTCCCAAATAGCCTGCTTGGTAATAAGTGAAATGCATTGTTTATCCTGGGAGCTGCAAAGCAGAGTGTGCTTGAAGCAATATTTGTTCTTGCTTATCCAGCAATATCAATAAGCTACTTAATTTTGGTTGCACATAAAGCCGTGGCCGCTTCTGATGTGGCTGGAAACCCACTACTGAATAAAACACTATTACTAGATAATGAATAGGGGTGAGATGGGTTTATCCATCATATCAATTAGATGTTTAGCATAGTTTTTATCTTGAGAAGCTTTTTATTATCTGACAAAGGCTTATTCACGACGCAGTTGCACAAAATGTGTTTGACAGCGATGAGCAAGACAGCCAGGAAGGTCTGTGGGCACCTGCACTGACCCCAGGGCGGGCTTGGTGTGGCTCCAGAGTGACTGTTTGCTGAATACAGGGTGTGAGGCACTGTAGGTTAATCTTGGCACATTCTGCCATCTCCATGTCTCTCTTCCAGCAAGAGAGTGGAAGCATTTGCAGTTAATGCAGCAGGGTTAGTTCCATGCTGGGTTCTGCCTCTGAGCAGAGCTGAATTCACTGGAATTCCCACTGAGTTTGGTGGCAAGTGGGAGTCGTTGTGTGTCCTTAGAAAGAACAAATCACCTCTTGAAAGAAGCTGTCCAGGGGGTTGTGTATTTTCTGTCAAGTTCCTCTTGGTTTTTGTATTAAATTGCCTTTTAAGCTGACTCTTTGAAAATTGCACTGATTAACTCATATTGGGTTTAACTAAATTTGTTTGAACAATGCAAATTTATTTGCAGACATTCTTTTGATGTAATGTAAGCCTGCTCCCAGTAGAGTTAAGATAGACCTCAAGCCACTCTCACCATGAAAAAGGATTATATACCCAGAAGGTTTTGTGATTAATTTCATTAAGTTTCTATTTTAGGTTATCTTTATGTAACTTTGCTGTAGAGACAAGCCCTTGGAACAGGAAATGCTGTTTGCTTAAACCAACTGACTTGCTGAAATGTTGTTCATTTTCACAAACGTTTTGTGCAATCACTGTGGATGTTTTTGTCCACTTTAAGCAGTGTCATACAGATTGTTTTGGGGTTTTTTTAATGGAAATAATGTTCAATATGGTTAGTCTCAAAACTTTTATTTAAACAATGAAAGAAAAACATTTGAAAACTTTATCAGTGTTTGTGTCTTTGAGAATCCATTTCTGATGTCTGTAAAGATGCTGCTGTTGCTCTTCATTTCCCTGGATGATCCAGCCTGCCTGTGTGTTTGTGACTGCTGAGACAAACTGATCAGACTGTGTGATCCAGCTGACACTGATAGTTCTGCAGTATTTGAACAGGTTAACAGAGCACAGGTTCTCAGGAGTGCAGGGTATAAAAAACCAAAATGGAACAAAGCCATGGCTGACTAAAGCAAGTTTCCCAATGTGGGCCTGTTACACCAGGCAGCTCATTTCGTAGACATGCTCAGTGGTTTATTGTAGCAAAGTGAAAGCCTAATCCAGTGAAATATATGAGAACATTCCCGTGGGCTGTAAGAATGCTTATGAGTTTGGAAATCTTGGTGTCTCTCTCAGTACCCAGAGACCGTGTGCCAGCTCTTGCCTTAGAGGGTTCCCTTGAGCTCCAGACCTTTCTTTGTGCCTTTTGACTCTATTCCAGAGTAGGAATCTGCTTCCTTGCACTTCAGCTGGAAACTAAAGGTTGCAAATTTCTTGCTCATGTGTTTCCCATCATGTTTGTCTGACTTCCTTTCCTCTCCCAAATGCACTTTTATCATTAAAATAAAGATTGCAGCCTCTACAACAGATCTGTAGCCACAGAGAAGCAGTGCTGGGAGCAGCTGGATTTGGTGTCCTGTGCCAAAGGACACAAATCAGCTGTCAACAGGTATTACTGAGTTGTTTCATGTTCTAGGTTGTTTTGTTTTTTTGCTTTTCTGCATTAAAGTGTCCCTCTTATTCCCACAGAGCTGTATTTGTGTGTCTGTAGAATTACTTAGGGAATTTTTGTCTCCCAAGATCTTACTAGCATATTATTTATTTCAGCATCTGTCTGCTAATTTTTCACTGCCTGTGTTTGGCCTATTTTTGGGCTCTGTGTCACAGTTCTTTCACAGAAGCAGCATTTGGCCTGGCTGATTTAAGGCACCAAGGCAAGTCTTGGTGCCTTAAAAATTTTCCTCTGCTGGGAACAGCAAGGAGAGGAGTCTTGGTTGGAACACAGTGGGATGAGTAACTGGCTTAGGATTCATTTCACACTTCACTTACCTGGGACTCTTTCAAGTGTTTGCATCACTGGAGGCAAGACCAGCAAACAGGAAAGTTGAGGTCTTTCGTAAGAGCCACGTGAGAGTTCAGACTTTAAACACACCTGAGCCCAGGGTTTGATTCTTCCTCAGAGTCTTTGTTCAAAGCGAACTTGGTCCATGAATGCTCCTTCAGCTGGTGCTAAATGATATTCCTGGTTTGCCAGTTTATTTGTGTGTGCTGAGACTGAGGTTGTGGGTGGCTGCAAAAGAAAAAAAAAGAATCCTGTTTTCTGTTTTGGTGTGTGGCAACTCAGGAGAGTGAGAAACACCCAGTCATGCCCTGAGGTGCACTTCAGTGGGAAGAACTGTAAGGGCTGCTGGGATAGATTAAACATTTGGAAGATCAGCCTTTAGTTGTGAGCACAAGTCTATGGTCACTTCCCTCAGTGAAACAGTATCTGATTTTTCCGCTGTAGCTTAAAGTAAATCCCTGCAGCTTCTCTGCAATCGGCCTTTTCCAGCTCTTTGATCAGCCTGTGTTTATCTCCATTTGCTCAGAAACCTGTTTCCTGGGATTATTTCTTTTCATAGTTTCATCTCTCCTCCTGGAGCACAGATTAGTAATAAATGCTCTTCACCTCTGCTTGATGTGTGCTCTCTCTCTGCATTTTGCCTTCCCTTCTTTTAAGTACTTTGACAAAGCTCAAGATGAAGGCAATTAATAGAAGCGAAAAAAGGCTGTTGTGACTCTGAACTCGTGTTTAGCTGTGGTTAAACAGAGCTGGTCTGTCACTGTAATGGTGTTTACCTGGAAAATAGCACATGCTTCATTTATTGAAGCAGAACTACACCTGATGTGCTTGAGCTTGGGGAAGGAAAGAGGTGGCAGTACAGCTCATACATTAGTAGAGTTACCATTGTCTTTGGGGAGTAATCACTGCTCCTCAGTAAAGGGTGGTTTCATCGAGGTGTTTTGCAGGAAGTTATTAATTTGAATATGGGAAGAGGACCTTAGTGCTTAAATGAGGCATGGAATGAGAGCATAAAGGTTACAAGCTGGAAGAGGAAAAATGCAAGTGACTGTCAGGGCTGAGTGCAGGCCATGAAATTTCAGCCAATTATGTAATTGTAATATTTAGTCTGAAAGATTATTTATTTTTAAACTGCCTCCTGCCCATTACAAAACACAGGCAATGCCACGTGCATCAGAACAAGCTGAGTAACTTCTCCATAAAGCTTTGGGACTATAACGTGGCACAGAAATTAAGAGGTAGGTGAAGAGCTTTACCAGCCCTTCAGGAGGGTTGGATATCATGTTAAAGCATCACTCAGAAAAATACCCTTTTCCAGACAAGGTGTCCAATGGCAGAAGATCTGCAGCTGTACTGAGGATCTCCCCAGTGGTGAAGGCTGAAGGCAGGAAAGTGTGGAACAAGAATAAATACAACTGATGATTATGTTTTTCTCACACACCTCTGAAGCCTTTTCCTGTGTCCAGTCTGGGTTCATTTGTTTGCAGCTTTGGGTCGTGTGTTCCCTCAGTGGTGTCATTTAATGCCTTTAATCCGTGGGAAGCACAGTCGGTGCCAGAGCAATAACGAGGCACATCCTCAAGGTAAATGTCAGCTCTTGTGAAGTGCCTTCCCCCGTCCTGTGCTGCCTGCAGAGCCTTCCCCGGCCCGTGGGGACTGTGCCGGGAGGTGACAAGTGGTGTGACTGTATCTGTGACGGGCTTAACGTCCTGACTCACCACCGAGGAGAATTCAGCTCAGTGGGCTGTGGCTCAGCATAGCTGGCTGTGATGGAGAAAGCCCTGCAAAAGGTTTTTAAGTATATATGGGTTTTTTTTCTGTTGATCGTCCTGATTTGGAAGTTAAGAGAAAAAATTATGCCAGTGGGGTTTTTTTTGTTTGTTTATTTTGTTTCCTGGGGATTTCTGTTTGTTTGTTTTCAGACCTTTTTGTTTGTTTCTTTTTTCCTTGTGGCCAAGCATCCTCTCTGTTTGCTGTTGTGTAGTGGTTGGCTCCAAGGGCATGGAATGGAAATTGCTTTCAGTAATCGAAAATAGAGGAGTGTTCAGGAGGGGGGTGATGGAGTGACACGACCTTGTGATGTAAAGAGCATGTGCAAAACAGCACTTAACTATGCAGGATACTTGGTTCTGTGTCAAGAACTGCCTGCAGCATTACACAGCACCCTCAAACCTGGTTACACTCTGTTCTGATTGCAGAGTAGCTTTATTTGGATAACTCTCCTGGAGCTAAAAAGGATTTAGGTCGCTGGAGAGATGAGGTGCTGGTAGGAAAGGGCTGAGGCAGGAGGCAATGAAGGTAGGGGGGTGGATGGTGTTATTTTTAAAGAAACGTTTTCTAAGCCATTGATCTGTGCTGTTTGATAAGAGGTTTTTAGCAAGATCCCATCTCCTTCATTTCTTAGCAATTCATCCTCAGAAGGTGGAAATGGGAGGTGCTGTGTCCAGTGATGCAGAACTCCCAGCCCGTGGGCCCCTGACAACAGAAACGAGTCTGAAGGTGGTCACACATCCCCGGCTGCCTGTGACAGGGGAGGGACATCAGGGAGGGCAGGAGAGAGGAAAGGGGTAGCACAGCACAGAGGGGAAAAGAAAAACGGGGCTGAAAGTAGGTCACTGTGCAGAGGGGACAAAAAGGAAGAAGAAAACCTGTCATGAGCTCCCAGGGAGTGGGTGGAGGTTGACACTTCGCTCGCCGATGCTCTTCAGCATCAAAGTGATGTGGAAGCAGAAATAATCTGCTCTCTCTGCAGGTAGAGCCTGGCCAGCAGCACAGTACCCACAGCTGCTGCAGGGATGGACACCTGTGTTCTGACAGAGCAATTCTGCATCCACATTATTTATGGCATAGCTGGTATTCCTGCTTTCCCTGGGAGCTGTTCAGTGCAGGCTGCTTCCTCTCTGTTTAATCCTTCAGAGGAAAGCGTGCTGAAAGGAGAAGGAAAGACAATGATAGTGAACATGTCATTTGGGCACAGTTGGGGATCAGCCTGAGAGAAATAACAGGAAATATGTCTGTCATGAATGTGCTTTATCTGAGATACAAGTTCCTGTGTGTTTTTGCTACTGTTCAGAACTTTAGAATGAGAATTAGAATGGCTTGGTGTGAAACCTCTGCAATTTGTCCACTGAGGCCCTGCTTTAGGAAATCCTTCAAGGGTACAAATCAATTCCTGCTCACCACATACACAGATGTTTTCACTCTCATTCATACTGGGTTTGAACTTTTCTCTGGGTGCTGGATGGGATGGGGAGGACTGGGGACTTTATTCTGTCCCACTATGGAAGAAGGAGCTTTTTTTTCTACAGACTTGTGCACCAAGAACAACTTTGCTGATGGTGTGAACAGCTGTGAAATTGCCCTTTTATCCTCTGCTATGCCACAGGTAAGTGCAGGTAGGGGCTTACTGTAGTTGGCTCTTAGGTTTGTCCATGATTTACTGGTTCTTTGGTTATTTAGTTTTTAATCTCATATTATCATATTTTATATTATCCCTCTCAAAATACTCTTTTCATATTATCTCATATTATTTTAATCCCATATATCTTTCTGAAGCCTGAGAAATTCAGCTGCTGTCATTGCCTGCATTGTGGATCCAGTCTGGGTGGTTTTGGCTTTGATCTTAATGATGGCAGTGAATGCCACCAAACACAACCTGATGTTAAATATTTTCACAAGCTTTAATGTTTTCTGTCTGCTATCCTTATGTGGGGAAATCCTTCATTTATTTTCACAGCAGAAAGAAAGTTTCCCCTCACTGGAAGGAGCAGCCCTTACACCATCTCTCTTCCCTCCCTAGCCTGGATTCTGAAATTACAGTTGGGTGATAAGGATGTTTTTTTTTTCATTCAGAAACAGAGGAAGACTTAGCAAATAATTTCTGAGAGGGCCACCAGATGGTCACCAGGTATGCTTAGGCAGCCACAGATCTCGATTTCTTTGGCTGGTTGTGACGGGCTCTGTGCAGTGTTCCCTGTCCTCTGGCAGCTTGGTGTAGAAATCCTTTATTCTGCGTGGAGAAGTCTTCCCCAGCCCTTGCCAAGCAAAGGAGAAAGCTGCCAGCCGGCTGCGGGATGGACACGAACGTTTTCAGTTTTCATAATTGAGTCTTTTGAGCAAATCCCGCGGGAGTAAAAAGATTTCGGGAGCTGCAGCTCTGCAAATGTGACCACTGGGAGCCCATTAGACAGGGGGCTTGGGAGGCAGGAGGGAGAGCCCTCTCCCTGTGATCTCAGTCCGTGTAATGAAACTTAAACTTGACATGAAGCCCCTGACTTTCTTCCCTCTGATAACTAGAAGTTTTGCATTTCAGCACAGATACAGATTTTAAAGCCCCGAGGTACCTAAAAGCACATTTGTCTCTGAAACACAGGGATTTTTAAGGATAAAAGTTTGCTTGGGTAAATAAGTACCTCTAGAGTAAAGCCTAAGAAGGACCCTGACCGGGGTGGGATCAGGCACACAGGAGTGTTTGGTGCAGGATGCAGCAGGAGCCGTTCCCTCTGGTGTCTGAAATATAAAATAGCACCTCTGAGGTGCCTCACCTTCCAGCCTCACCCCTCGAGCGCTGGTGTTACCCCACACCTTACTGAGAGCAAAGCATGAAGTCCTGGAGTGAGAAAACAGATTTTTGCCATCATTTTCATATTTCTGTGTACAGAGCATGCCCTGGGCAGCCAAGATCGGGCCAGTGCCTGGCTCATGGCCAGGTAATGTGGTGGGCTCCCCTTTGCAGTGGAGCTAGAGCAGAAAAGGTCTGATTAGGCTGAGATCAGCTAGAGCAAGACCAGCTTTTTATGATGACAGCCTGTGATCACCACAGGGCTGCTTATAGCAACTGGCTAATCTGGATGGATGGAGGTGCTGACATTCCTCTCCTGGTCCAGGGTCTTGTACATCAATCCAGCCTCTGCCTGCCACAGTAATTGTCTGTTATTGCTCTCACAGATTGCTTTTCCCCGGAGCAAAGTCCTGCTACCTTTTCATTACCCAGGCAGGGAAACAAGGCTTAGTGACTGGGAGTGGCACCAATTTTTGCTTTCTTTTTATTTTGGTACAAAACAAAGGCTTGTTAGTGACTATTCCTAGCTGAGAACTTGTAAAAAAACCCCTCACCACAGCATCTGTGGCTTCCCAGCAGCAGCCCACAGTGCAGCATGGATGAGAGCTGTCACACACAGATCTAAACCAACCTGTGCCTGGTTCCAGCTGCTGGATGTGTCTGGTTTCCTTGTAACAGTCGTATTTTAACAGTGTGCTCCAAGCAAAACAAACACCTGTTTTCTCCAGTGTTTAGAGTTCTGATTTGCTCCATGATTTTAAATTTATTCTGAGGTTTAAAAAAAAAAAATAAAAAAATCGAGGAGCAAAGTGACCAGCAGCAGTCCTGCTAAGCAGCTTCCTTCTGCCTCGTTCCTGGGCTAAAATCCTGGGAATGGAGCAAGTATTTGTTCTCCTTCCCTCAGGGTTTCCTGGCCTTGTACCCTGTTAATAGCCCTTTCTACACCTGGTGTGTGCATTTTATCAGCTTTTGGAGATCACCAGGCAATGTGTGTGTAGGACAACGGACAAAGGTAAAAGGATGAAGTCCTGGTAAGGGTTTCATGTCGGTGTATCTTTATAAACCCTTGGGGAGGTGAGGATCAGTTAATGGACCAAATAGATGATGACCCATAGTTCATCTTGCCTCTTTCAGATTCAGCAAAAGGAGTGACCTCAGGGCACCCTCTTTCTTCCCTCTTCTAAAAGAAGGGAAATAACTGTTTCTTCTGAAGTCATTGGTACCATGGAGCAAACACTGAATGTACTTTGGAGGATGTGTGTCTGCAAGGTTTCACTCAGCAGCTTCAGCTGCAGGTGCATGAGCTGATGGTGAATTAGGGTTCTCACCCTAAAGTGCAGCCCTGATCACTGGGGGGTAACATGGGTAACACAGAGCCTTTGCAGCTACACAGCCTGTTGTACTCCAGGAGTATGTCAGGCCAGCCCACATGACTGTGACAAGCACAGTATAAATGTGTGTGTTTTGCACTGTCTAATCACTACGTGCTCATTCCTTGGTAATTCCTGCCAAATATTCCCAGTTCTGTGGCTGCTGGGTTGTATTAAAATCTCCTGGGAAAGCTTGCTGCTTTCAAATACATAAAGATAACTTCTGAATCAGAGGCAAATGCAGTTCATATTATCTCAGCCACACTTGGCACACGTTTCCCAAGCCTGGAGATGCAGCATGGCTCGCTAGGGATCACTGGAGTGCCCAGAAAGCCAGCCAGAGGAGATCCTAGCAGGCTGAGTGCTTACAGAAATGAGTGCCTTGGAAGAGGAATACATACTGTTTCCATGTGAGTTTTATACCAGTGCAGTACATGAGCCAAAGCACTGACCACCTGCACACCCTGCTGCCCTTGGGCACGCCTTGCACTGGGATGAGGAGGATGTGGAACACATTCAGAGATGCGAGGCCATTACTCCTCCCATATGGTTTATTGAGGATCTCAGTTTCCAAAGCACGAGTAGCAGTGAGGCCCGTTATTCTTTCCAGCATGCAAAAGGCACAAAAAAGTCATCAATGTGATTCTGTGCAAAGTGTCCCTAAGAAAACACACAGCGAGGGAATGACAGAAAGGAGCCCCGGATGGAAGAGAGCCAAAGCGCCTTCAGGAAAGTGCTGAAAAGTTCTGAAAATGGTTGTACTTTTTCAGAGTCCACATATGCTCAGTCGGTGAAAGATGCTTTGCAAATCCGTGAAGGAAAACTCAAGAGACGGAGCCAAAAGGCTTAAACCAATAAACTCCTTTGTGTGCCAAAATTCAGGATGGAAGTCAAAATGATTTATCTCAAGAAAAAAGTGCGGCAGTTAAAGACAGACAATAAATTCCTTAAAAAAAAATCCCACCGAAACCAGACGTAGAAAGGGGATACGTTCTAAGAGCAGCTCAATAAAAAATATTCCTTTCGATGAAAATAATTTTAAAAATGGATACTTGAAGAATGGAAATCCACCTTGACTGTGACCAGCTACTGCACCCTGCTCCCAGGAAAGCCTCTGAGCACAACATGACGCCTTCTAGAAGAAGAAAGTCCCCACTACCTGCATGTGTGAAATGTGGCCGGTGAACAATTTGGAAACACAAACGTAGAGGACCAAGTATCCAAGTCCCATTAGTCAACTTGGGTGTCGGGAAGCTTCCTGGGATTCCTGTGTCTCCCACTGGAGCCAGCTGATGCCGGAGGCAGTGTCACTTCCCAGTGGGCACGTGAACCCCTGAGCCTCTCACTGGAGTTGAACACTTAAACCTAAAAAAGGCATTTACAAGTTGACACTTTTTGTTGTTGTTGTTGTTGTTGTCTTATTTCCTTGAATATAGGTTTCTACTTCTAGACTATGGAATGTTACATTAAACAATATAATTATTCATTACCTTGCTTCAAATTTCATTACAGTTACTGAGGCTTCATCATAATTTCACACAGCACAGAGACACCAAACTAAACACCAAGCAGTCAGCACTAGATGTATTTTTTCTTTAAGTACCAATAAGCAAAATATCCCATTCCCCCCAGAGATCCCATGAGGAAGGAGGCTCCAAGGAAGGAGGGGGGTTTCCTCTTGACCAGCCTGAAGGCGTTGGGTACCACTGCAGAGAGGAGCGTGGTGTGTATGTCTCCCAAAACTTTCCTGAAGGCGAAGCGTTTCTGTATCCTGTCAAAGAAGGACTGTAGGTTGGGTCTGCTGCCATCTTCCCAGTATTTCTTAGAGAGTCCCAGAAACTTGAGGCGGTGCAGGGTGGCTCCTAACAAGACATCAGCCAAAGTAAAGACACATCCGCAGAGCCAAAGTTCACACTTCTGCCCTGGAGAGAGAAGAGACAGAGCAGGTAAGGTGAGGATCCCTTGGGTGGGCACCTGAAGCCTTGCTCAAAAGGTCCATGGAGGCAGGAGCATTTGTTTTCATTCTGGGATGTTTTTTCCCAGCTCTTTGATGGGCTAAGAGATCAGACCCCATCTACCAGGCTATGGGATAGAGGGTATGTGGGGTGGTAAAGCTGGGAATATGAGATGGTAATTTATAGCTCAAGTGAATATACAAATCATTGTCTGCAAAATGGCTCTGCTGCCTCTCCCCCAAGTCAAGAGCAGCAGGAGATGACATCCTCTTGTACCCAGAAGGTCCCTGGAAAAGAGCCCTGGAAGATGCAGTGACCCCTTCTGCTGTGCTGGTGCTGGGGGAGAGCAGCAGTGTTTGCCCTTGGCTGCACCAGGAGCTGTTTCGGGAGTGTCACGTCAACTTGTCCTATTTTAGGGATGCAAGAAATCCTCAGGAATCAAAACCATTTGCTGGCTGGCCTGGCTGCTATCCCTGTGTGCTGTTGGGGGGGTTCTGCCTTTGTTCTCTCTCCTGCACTAGGGACCCTGCTCCAGGACACCAAAACTGGCAGCATGTCTGTGCCAGAAGCCAGGCTTTTGGGGGAGGCAGAGCTGGATGTGAGTGTGGGGCATGAAGAAAGACACCAAGGGGTTGACAGCTGCTGATAACGGGTGACACTGGAAATAACCTCACCAGAGAGACATCTAGAAATAAACCAAACTGCTGTTAGGCTGGAAAAAGCAGTCTCAGGCCAGGATTGTTAAGCACTCCTTCAGTGCCCTTTCAATACTGAGGAGCAGGGCTAGGATGGAGCTGAGGGAGGTGCAGGTAAGGAAGAACAGCAGAAGAGGCACAAAACCTGCTCCCATCCAGCCTCAGCCCCCAGCTTTGCTCCAAATCCTTAATTCTGGGGCTCTTCCACTGTCCTGTGGCTATTTTATCACAAAAGGGGAGACAGGCCCCTCTACTGCACCCCAGTGCAGGCACTGGTGGTTCAGGGTTGCCTGCAAGACCAGGCCAGGGCAATTATGGGTAATTAGCAGCCCTCATTTGTAGCTGCTTGTCAGCCTGCCTAATCCTGCTGGAGGCACTGCCCGAGTGGACAGATTGCCTGTGCCTAATTAGTCAATAAATGTTTTTGGTGACTAATGAATTGTGGGGGTACTGTAGCCAGAGCCTCCTGGGTGCGGAGGGACCTCGTGGGTGCTGCGGCTCCGAGGTGAGGGGAGCAGGGCTGAGATGGCTGCCCGACTCCCAGACACTGCTGCAGGGGACAGAGAAAGCACCTGTGAGGATGGTGACCTCGGGAGAGATCCACCCCTGTCCCTCTTGGCTCTGCTGCTGAGGTCTGGACCCGGCTATGGGATGCCCCAGCCCCTCGCAGCCCTCCCCAGCACCATGGTGGGGCAGAAACACAGGCAAAAGCAACTCATCCCCTTTGCATCCACAGCAGCCCCAGCTTGGATCAGCCTGTGCCAGCTGAACGGGGTACCCGTGGCAGGGGTCTCCCAGTGCTCCCGCAGCATCTCCCACCCCACTGCCGCCTGCCCTGCCCTGCCTGCATCGCCGGCAGCCTGGGCTGCGTGGGAGGAGAGCTGCTGCACTGCAGATCCTGGGGCGTTGCCAAAGGGCTGGTGCTTGTGCCCACTGCCGAGATCCTGACCTGGCCCTGGGCACGGCAGGGGCCCCTGGGGCCCAGAGCAGAGGGCAGGAGGAGCACGCAAGGACAGAAGGCAGCAGAGAACCCGGGTGCTGGCAGCAGCAGCAGCAGCAGCAGCAGCCACCCCTCTGCTCCGGGCACCTGGGATGTCCTCCAAGGGCACCTCACCAGGCTGAGTTCTGCTGAGCTGTCCCAGCCCTTGGATCAGTTAATGAGGGTGTTGGAGGAAATTAAGGCAACACAGGGGGCTGCTGTGAACACATCAGGGCTCTCAGCAAATCCTCAGCCCCATGCCCTGTAGGGCCCGGCCTTGGCACCTCCGAGGGCCCTTCAGTGCAGCCCCGAGCGTGACGCACGGCTCCCCACAGCCAGGCTGTCCCTGAGGGCAGGGGCAGCCCCTGATTAACTGTGGCTGGGCTCTGCTCTGGATCTGGCAGCTGCCAGCCCTTTCAGGGCAAGGGTTTTGAGCCCTGCCAGCAGAGAGGACAGGAGGAGGACGGTGTCATCCTGGGACAAGCTCTGCCCAGCTGTGCCCAGGCACCCCTGACTGCCAGGGCACTGGGGTGACTCTTGGCAGGTGCCAGCACTGTGTGTTTGATGTCAGGGATGGCTGGTGTCACTCTCTCCCCCCGCTGGTGTGTGACGCAGGTTCCATAAAGGCTCCCACCACTCCAGGACCCCTCAGCTTCCTTGGTTTCCCTGCTCATGTTCCATGTGAGATGTGCAACAGCCCTGTGGCCAGAGGGGGCTTGACTGCAGCTCATGTCCCCAGCCCTGCACTTTCAGCAGCCTGTGCTCCTCCTGGTGCAAGTGCCTGGGGCCAGCCTGCTGCTTCCTAAACCAGACAGAGCATCAGTCGCTCTCAGCACCTCCCTGGGGCAGAGGGGGCCTGAAACCACCCCAGAATGACTTCGGGGCTCCCACAGACCTTCTGTGAGAACAGGGGTCCTGCTATCCCCTGTGGCAAGGGGGTGCAGGGGTGGTTTGCCAGAGATTAGTAAATTTAGTAACCACGTTAAGCTGAATAGCTGCAATGACATCAGTGCACCCAAAACTAGAAGAGACCAGAGGCAGCCCCAGACCCACCAGTGGTTCCCCATGGGGGATGTTCATCAGGCACAAAGCTGTTGGCTGTTCCTGGTGTTGCACCTCAAAAAACACCCCATAAATACAGCCCAGTGCCTACCTTGGTACTCCAGTTTCCTCTTCTCCAGCTCGGCCTCAATCTGGTCTAGCACCATCCCCAGTTCTCCCAGGATCTTCTTCAAGTAGTTCACATTGTCGTGCTCCAGGATCTTGGCCTGGGTGGAGAGCAGGGTTAGGATGGGGAATGGATGGATGCAGGGACAAAAGGCACCTGTTACCCACGGCAGGTCCATGAGTCATGTCCCCCCCACCAGCTGTGTGGCTTTGATCCACTCACCATGAGCTTCTTCTGCTTGGAGAGGTAGGGCTCAGAGAGCTGTGGCTCCTCTTCATGATCCAGCTTCATCAGATCTGTGCTGGCATTGGCTAAATGTCCTGGGGGGACACAGACAGAGGGGCTGGGGGCTGTGTTTGGCAGGGTTCGGGGTGACCTTGTATCCGATAGCAAAGTACCTTGTCGTGCATTTGAATATTGTTTTACCACCAAGAAAAACACCCCAAAAAGCCAAACTGGGGCAAATTCATGGCTCACTTCTGCCATACTGCCATACAGGGTGGTGGCTGGGGCACTGCACAGTGTTTGAGGGCTTGTGGCTCTGACAGCCCTGCCATCCACTCAGAGGGCAGTGCTGGCTGCGGGGTACAGCAGGTCTCCCCCCCCCGGCCTTGGAGAGTCCCAGCTCTGCAGGTTTCAGGGAGAGTTCCAGCTCTTCATTTCCTCTGCTGAATTCCTATGAGACCTACTGGAAGATCTATCTGTGGCTTTACTGTTTTGAGAACATCCCTGAGCTTCCCCATAACTTGGCTGATCCTTTGGGATGTCGGAGCTGGCTGCCCACATGTGGGTGTGCATGAGGGCAGTGCAGCAGGCAGTGGCACAGGAGGGGATGTTCCCTCCTGAGTGAAGCTGTCCCACCCTGGCTTGGTGTCCAGGGATGCAATTCCATGGCGAGGAGCCCATCGGGAGCACGGGAGAGACGCACCCTCCTCCCTCCCTGGCTATGGGGAGGATGGAAAGGGCTTTTTGTGATGGAGCTAACGGAGGGAAAGGAGCAAAGGGAGAAAGGAATATGAGAGGCAGAGTAACACCTTAGAGACAACATAAATTACCCGAAGCTGGGCTAATGTCTTCCTGCCAGGGACCATCTGTCTCTCCCTCCTTGTTCCCTCAAACGAGGGCTTGGCTCTGCCGATGTGAGGGTGCAGGAGGTGCCAGGGTGGGCCGGGGAGGCAGCCAGCAGCAGGATCTATGCTGCCATAAAACGGTGAAACTCCCTGTTTTATGCCACAAGCCTTCAAGCCTGTGCTTGCTAAGGCTGCCAACCAGCTCTCCTGGGGCTGCAACTCAGATGGAAACCTGGATATCATTCTGGTTCTGTTCCACGGTTCCCCTTGGGAGTGCCTGGCCCTCGGTTCACCCTCTCCCTGGGACACAACTACATAGACTTTCCTCAGCACCCACTGCAATACAGCAGCTGAGTCATCACCTGGGTGCAGATGTGCTGGGGAGGAAGGGCACCATGGGCCCACAGACCTGCTCATAGCCCCTCTGTTGGCTCAGGAAAAACGCCACCAGTGAGGGAGGTTTGGACAAGGAGACGTGTTTAGGGATCTCAGCAGAGTGCTGGGGAGGTGATGTGAGGCAGACAGGGGCTGACGCCATCACAGCAGTGCCCTCTGAGGAGGGGACAAGCTCTGCTCTGCATCTGCCCAAGGTCTGGGGGTGAAGGTGACACTTGGTGACATGGGGAGAGCTGTCTGTGACAGGTGCCAGCGGAGGCAGGGCAGATCACAAGATACACCTCAGGAACTGCCTATTTCTCTTTGTGCACGAGTACATCCCACCTTAGGGAACTATCTGGGACCCAGGCAGCTCAAGGGATGGGGATGGGAACAGTGTTTTCTATGGGTGCTGCCTCGAGCTGGAGCCTAAAGGAAGGGAGAGATGTGGGACATGCCAATACCCTCCCGACAAGGTCGCTTTTCTGGCCAGGAACTCTCTCCAGGAGCAATCCTTGCCGTGGAGTTATATTAAGCATCGTCAATGTTTCATGAGCACTTGAAGGTCAGGTACACACACTTATGCCGATTCATCCACTGCCTGCAACTCAGCCTGGCTGTGCTCTCCTGCCTTTGCCCTCAGAGCTCTGGGAGGAGAGGGACTAATTCCTGTCCCCAAAAAGAGCTGGGGAGAAGCGTGCATGGCCCACAGGAGCCCCTACACCCCCCGAGTCAGGAAGCCTCTACAGAGTGCCTGCAGCTCTCAGATCAGCTGTGCTTTGCCATTACCCAGCTCTGTCCCTGCCTGCATCGGTGGAAAGGGGTAATGAGCAGGAGCAGGGTGTCTGGCTGGGCTATGGAACCAATCCCAGCCGAAGGGAGCTTGGGAGCCCTGGGCAGCCCTGCTGGAAAGGCGACTTACTGCGGATCTCAGTGGTGGCGTACTTTGGGATCATGGAGTCGGTGGTGAGCTCGGGGTGCAGGATGCAGCCGTGCGTGTAGGCATCCATGGGGAGCGAGTCCAGCAGCTCCCGGTACTGCAGCACGCGGGAGTGCAGCAGGCTGCCCGGCTCCGGGATCAGCTGCGTGACGTTCTCTGCCAGGACAAAGGGAAAGCTGTTAGTGGCACCTGGGGGTGCTCAGGCTCTCGTTAGTGGCTCATTAGCCTGCGCTGGACACCGGTGTGAAGTCCTGTCTGAGATACCTCCCAGCAGGGCTGGCTGAGGCGGTGCATCCACTCAAATCCGTACCCGCACTCTGCCCTCTCCCCACTGCCTATCCCGTCCAGGAGCACATCCAGTCCATGCCCAGAGATGGGCAAACCCACGGGACTACAGGGAAGTGTACAGATGCCATTGCCCAGCCCCGCAGCCCCCATGTCCCCGAGGGTCAGTGTAGGAAGCCCTGGGTCTCTGCAGCCCCTGAATCTGTACACTGTGATTTCACATCTCTTAGAACAGGAGCAAAATCTTCATATTCTGCACAAAAGAGCTAAAAGATGGGAGTTTGAGTTTGGGATCTCCTGAGTTACACTCTCTTTACATCAGTGGCAATGAGGTACCTCATTCTTTTGGGCTTCCTTGTAAATCCCAAAATGGGCAATCAGGGTGACCAAAGGAGCCCAGTGGATTTTCCCTCCATGCTCAGCCAGTGTCTCAGCTGCAGGAGCATCCCTTACCCCACACAGCTCTGCTTCTCCCTGCCTTGTTGGGTTTTAGTCACTTCTCATGGATGGCAGTTTGCATCGTGCCCTCTTTATTACACTTTCAGCTCAAAATACACACAGATGACACCACAGGAAGCAATGGGCTGCTCTTGTCTCCCCCACGAACACCAGGTCCATTTTTTAATGGGACCATAAATGTTTATGGTGTTTGCAGAGAGCAGTTCACAGGTGGTAAGTCTGCCACCAGGACTCAGTGAATCTGTTGCCCACATGCCATCCGCGTGCCGGTGTCTCCATCTGAGCCAGGGCACATTGGCAGAAGGACTTTGGCAGGTGTGACCAATGCAGCCCCTTATTTCAGGGCCTGAAATGACAGCTCTGCTCTGCCCAGCCCTGCTGCCAGGGGGCACAGCAATGCCCTCCTGGCAGGGATGCACATCTCGCCTTGCTGTCGTCGTGCCTGCCGGTGTCCGCGGATGGATGGGAGCCAGGGAAATTTTGGCAGCTCCTGCATGGCAAACCTCCTCATAGCTCTGATCTGGACTGTCTCAGCTGCAAGGCTCCATGGAGTTGTTCCCACCGTCGGGCATCAGCGTCCCTGTCCCCTGAGAAAGGGGAGGTTTCAGGAGCTCCTCCCTGCTGCCTGAGCTCCAGCTCTCCAAGCGGGGATTTTCCATCCAAAAAAAGCCACTGGATGAATGAAATAATAATAACTGACCTACAGCCTGTGTGCTCCTTCCATAGGGCTCCTGGCCAGCACCGAAGGTCCGGGGCAGAGGCTGGAAAGCAGCACATCCACAGTGACTGCCCCATCCGGCAGGAAGACGGAGTGACCACAATGAATTGTGGCATGCTGGCTGCTGGCCTGTGTCCTTCAGCATGTCCCAGGGAGGTTTTCCAGTGGGATGGTGCTCAACTCGCCTTTGAAAGGCATGGCAGGCCTGCATGTATGGGTTGCTGCTGCATACAGCCAGCGAGCAATGGGCCGTGCAAGAGGGTGCAGCCCTTGGAGGAGACCCTTGCCCAGGGTCTCCTGGTCTACTTTTTGGTGGTTTCTGGGTGCTGCTGGGCAATGCCCAAGTGAGAAGCACCCTCAAAGGTGGCTTGTTGGCACTATTCACTGCTACTCTGGGGAAAGGAAACAATTTCTCATCACACCACCCTTTACTGATAGCTGACCCTCAGTGTGTGTGTGAGCAGCTGAAGAGATCATGCTCCCAGCCCAGAGGAAAACATACCTCAGAAAATACACCTTGTAAAGGCCTTTTCAAGCTCTACATGTTTATGCAAGGTGGGTGATTCCCCCTTGGACTAATGCCACAGCATCCTGATAGTGCTTTTGCCAGCTGCATTGCTGGGCAATGGTTGGAGCAGAGCATGGAGCAGGGAGTGATGCTCTGGGCCCTCTTCCCTGGAGATTTCCTTCTCCATTTCTCAGCAAAAAGATAAGAAACTGCACCTGGCTGGAAAATCTCAACGTCAGGAGTTTCCAGTGCTCGGGCAGCTCTGTGTCCCCCTCCTGCTGGGGACAGCCTGTTGTCACATATGTCGGACCACCTGCCCTTTGCAGAGACAGGTGAGGCTGTGCGGGGACCGCAGCCCTGTGGATCCACACTCCCTGATGCCCCTTGGTCCTGGGACCGCTGCCGGGCGGGAAGGCAGCTGCCATTCCCTAGGACCTGCTGCTGGTGTGGGATGCTCCTGACAGAGCCCACCCCTGCTGCCCACTGCTGAGGGAGCTCCGTGCCTCCCCTGAGCAGCAGCACGGTGGCGGGGCCGGGAGAGGACAGCAGCTGAGCTGGCGAGGCGCCCTTGCTTCGGGAGCTATTTTGAGATGTTTTTGATGTCTCTGTTGCAAGGGGGATGGATGCTGGGGCGAACGTCGTGATGGCACAGCCTGAGCTCCCTGCTCAGCTTTGAAGCCTCCCTGGTGGGTGTCCCAGCCCGCCAGCCCCCAGGTTTGGGGAAAGGAGAGCAAAGGGGTGCAAGATGCCAGGGAGAGGCTGCTTGCCACAGCAGCTGAGCAAACAACTGACTGTGAGCGCTGTCTCAGCACCCCGAGGAGCTGCGCTCAGCCGGCCGCTGCCTGCAGCCCTGCTCCAGGGGGAATAAGAGCTTCCCTCTCCTGGCTGTCCCTTCCTCTGGGTTTGTGTCACATCATCCTCCCATGGTCCCCGGCACCGCTGGCTGCGTTTTTAAAGAGGCCGTTTTCTCTGAGGCACAGCAGCACCAGGGACAGCAGGGTCCCCTGCCCAGGGCCAGTGAGCCCAGGGATCTTTGAGGAAGGGGAGAGGGGCAGCAGGACCTCGTTTAAACCCCAGCAGGGCCTCTTACGGCCACCTTTATACAACTGCCAAAGCCCAAAGTACAAAGGTGGCCAAAGCCAGAAATGTTCCCATGGGCCATGTCCCAGCACTGGCTCTGGTGAGACGCCACCATGCACCATGGGAACCAATGGAAATGGTCTGGTTTGGGAGCGTGGCTTCCAAGGCAGAAAAGGGGGACCCAGCTATGCACCGCTGAGAGCCCTCTCGCAGCATTGCACAGGACATTTGGGGATTTCTGCTGGAAAATCTTCAATTTCATGGGAAAACATAGAAGCTTGCGGAGAGATGGTGTCTTGCTGCTCTTCTGGGGTGAAGGTGAAACTGAAGTAAAAAGTGGGTGTGTTTGGCAAACAGCATCTGGGCTAGACCTGAGTTTCCTCTGAGACACAGCCCACCCCTCCCTTACCTCCCGTGAAGTTCTTCTCCATGTAGTCGATGATCTGGTTGTAGTCGCTGATGATGTTGTCCCTGTGGATGATGACGGGCACCTCCTCCCCCAGGTTGAGCCGCATGAACCAGGGCTCCTTGTGCTCCATCAGGGGCATGCTGACATCCCGCTCCTCGCAGGGCAGCCCCTTCTCTGCGATGACCAGCCGCACCTGGGGCGAGAGGCCAGGGAGAAAGGGCTCAGCCCCACGCGCCGAGCTGCTCCCCAGTGCCCTCAGTGCCCCACCACCACCCCATGGCACCCCCAGACCGTCCCCTGCAGCTTAAGCACAACGATGTGCCAGGACATGTGCTCCTCCTGCAGGGAGCCAAGCAGCTGTTGGCGTGGGACAGCTGCAAAATCCAGGCAGCCAAGAAAAGATTTGCTTTCCCAGCAAGGAGGGGACACCCAAACCCCTCCTATCTTTTCAGGATCATGGACTGTTCTCCCTCTGTGGCTGGTGGACTGTGTGGCAGGCAGATGGACTGGAGGGATGGAGGACTGAGAGCCAATTCCTCCCAGATGGGAAGAATGAGTGATGCTGCTGTGGATCCCAGCACATACCTGAGGAAGAAAAGGAGGAGGAAGAGTAGGGAGCAGAGGCTGCAGCAGTGCTGTGCCTCACACTTGCAGCCAGTGGGTCCTGCTGCCTGGCTGAAGGAGACCTGGATGCCGACTCAGGTGTGTCCCACTCTCAGGAGTGGACTCTGGCTTTGGCAGCACATTTTGAGCAGGGAGAAGGCTCCGTTTTGTGGGGAATTTCAAGTAGCCCCTGTTGCCCCACATGCCTCCTACTCCCCCTCCTTCTCCATGCTGCTTCCAGCCTGAGGGCGTCACCCACAGTCTTTGCAGCTCTTGTGCCAAACCCGCTGCCTCCCCCTTCCCCTGCCACTGCCCTCCTCCAGCCCAGGGCCAGCCAGGAGCACTGCCAGGGAGGCACCCACCTGTCTCATGGGTGGGAAAGCTGAGTCCAGCCTTGTGGAAGGGTAGGATGAGGCAGGAGTGGGGCTGGATGTAGGACACCATCCCCATCCCAATTGCTGGCCCTCGGGGCTGATCCCGCTGCTTTGCTCTGTGTGTGACATGGTGTTGAATATGTACTCAGGGATGGCATTTTAGGCTTCTGGGTTATAAAACCTGAGCATTGTGAACTAAGTATGTCAAACACACAAAAAAAAAGCCCTTGGGGGATGTGAGAAAGCCACGATTTACAGAAACACTGAATGAGAGAAAAGTGCTTGTTTTCATCCAACTAGCAGCAGCTAAAAATACAACTTAACATATATAAGCATTTCTATGAGTACTTCAGAGTTCCTGGGGAATTAGTCATTAATTATTCACAGGGCTGGCAAGTTAATTTTTTCTTTTAAAGTCAAACAAGAGAGAGCCTGAGTCCCTCAGCTGCAACTTGGCTTTTTCCTCCCAGCTGATAAACAAACCTTGGCCTGGACCACTTGGGGTATCCAGCCCCAAGCTCCCTGTGCTTCCCTGTTCTTCTATCAGGAGCTGAGGCTGAAGGCCTGGCAGGAGGCAGCTGCTGGGCATGAGGCAGTGCAGGCTCCCAGGGTACCCCAGAGCCTTAAGGCAAGACAGGGGTGATGATGATACATTCTTAGTTCCCACAGCACTGGGATTGGCTGGCATCTTGTGTAAAACTCCAAAAATCCCTTTGCAGACAAGGCCAAGTCCTGGTGGGGCTCAGAGTCACTCCCACAAACAGCCCCGTGCTCACAGAGGGTGGTTTCGGGCAGCTCCCGGGGCAGAGCAGGGGAAGCTTTGCCTGTAGCTGACTCCAAGCAAAACCCCTGTGCATGGGGGTCCTGTAGAGGCCCCGCTGCTCCCCACCCTGTGATGTCCATCAGACCAGCTTGTGCCCCTCCTCCTTACAGCAAGTGCTTTTTCCTTGCAAGTGACCTCAAAAGCGAAGCCTGACACGGTGCCGGAGATCAGGTGCCAGCAGGTGTAGTGGCTTTAGGTATCCCCTGGCCTGTCCCCTGCCCTGTCCCCTGCCCTGCCCTTTGCCCTGCCCAGCCCTATCCCCTGCCCCACAGAATGAGGCCGATTGTAGGAAACCCAGCACAAGAAGTGCCTCAGCCGCTGCCTCCCCGCCGCTGGCGGCCAAATGAGCAAGACAAAAAATAATAACAAGCCCGGCGTGGTGGGGGAGCACCACGAGCATCCCTCGCCAGTGCGGATCCGAAGCCCATCAGTCCCCTGCTGCCGCCGGCGGCGGGGCCGACCCTGTGCACCCACCCTGCTGCATCGGGCATCCTCCCTCCTTTGTGCCCGCACGCAGGAACGGGCCCCTCTGCCCCCGCCTTCCCGCTGGGCTGAAGGGCTCGAGGAGGCCCTTGCACCGGAGAACTTGGTGTTCCCCCACCCCTCCGAATAGCCCACTCTCCGTATAGTATATCAATGGCATGGGAATTGTGGGGGGGGGGGTTGGGGCTGGGGAGAAGGTTGGGTTTGCTACACAGCTGCCGTGCTGCAAAATGAGCATTTACTGTTGTCTGGAAAACGGGATTTCTGGCTGGGGCACCCCGGGAATAGAATTTCCAGGGCACTGCTGCAGTGTCAGGGGTGAATCATCGCTGCGTGCGGGGGTCCGGGATCCGCTCCCTGACGCGCGCCTGGCTCGGGGCTGCCTCTCCCCTCTCCCAGCAGCAGCAGGGTGGTCCCGGGGCCCGGCTCAGCCTTTGTCTGCGCTCCCGGCCACGCCAGTGTGGGGCTGCGAGCGAGCACAAAGCCGAGGCGGCTCCCGGTGCAAGCCGTGATCCCAAAACAAAGGCAGGATTTGACCGAGCTCCCCATCCCATCCCCATCCCCATCCCTATCCCTGTCCCCAGGCAGATGCTGTTAAAAGGTACAAAGAGCTGCCTGGCCACACGCTGCTGCCCTCGCCAGCCCCCGGGGCTGAGCCCCTCGCTCTTCCCCGGGTGCATCCATCCTCCCGAGGCAAGGGGATATCCTGGAGACCGGAGGTGATTCTCGCCCGGGGAACCCGGCCGAGCGATGGTCTTTCATTACCTTTTGTGAGCTGAAGGACTGGGTCCAGTGGTACAAAACCAGTCTGTCCTGGGATTTGAGAGCGGGGTCCGTCGGGTCCTGGTTTTCCTCCCCCTCCGTGGATTTCCCCGCGTTGTTCTCCAGCGCCGAGATGGGCCACCAGCTGCAGTTGGTGGGAGTAACATTGTTGGGAGTCGCCATGACAGCCTGCGAGCGAGCGGGAGAGGGACGAGGAGCGAGCGGCGCCAGCCCAGCATCACATGGGCTCCTCCAGCAGCATCACTCCCGGGGCAGCTCCAGCCGCCCGGCCGGGGTGGGCAGCGCGGGGCGGTGGGTGCCGGGGTCACAGCACGGGGTGGTGGCGGCGGTGCTGGGGGTGGGCTCGCAGCCCGTCCCCGCTCGTGGCGGGGCTCCCACGGAAACGTGCAGGCATCGCTTCAACAGAGGAGTCAGCAGCCGAGGCTCCTGCTGCCCGCCTGCTCGCCAGCTCGGCAATCCGGGGCAGCTCCAACCCCTGCGGCTCCTTAAGAACATTTTTTCCATCAGAGATTAAGATTTTTTTTTTTTTTTTTACTGCTTTAGATATGGTGGATGTGCAATAAATAGCCACAGGGATGGATACTGGCTTTAAAACACCTAGAAGGTGTCCTGCCTGCCTTGCAGCCTTCATGGGAAGAAGCAGCAGCAATGGCTCTTTAGATGTATTCAGTGATTTTTGGAGAACACGGATTAATTTCTGCCCAACGGGTGTTTTGCAGCCCGTGCTGGGGTAGAGCCCAGGAGCCCTTGCTCTGTACTGGAGCCCTGGGGTGCCTGCCCAAACTGGACTGCCTGCCCAAACTGGACTGCTGTCCTGTGCCAAAGTAGGCACAGCTGGGGGTCACTTCCAGAATTAGCAAGGTGTGTCACAATTCCAAACCAGCCAGGAGATTTGGAGAGCACTGGGGCTTCTGGGACTTCCTGCTCTCCAAGTCCTATGAGCATCACCCAGTGGTTTGCAGGTAAAGGTAGGCAGGCAGCTGAGCCCTTTCTGGACACAGCGACCTGGACATCTGGACCTGTGCTTTATGACACTTGGCTTTCTCATGCTCCATCTCCAGCAACCTGGAAGCCTGGAGATAATTTCCCACACTTGGAACTGTTGCCAGTGCTGCGGGACAAAGTCAGCTCAGTTATGGGGGTTGTAGGAGCAGGTTCTGGAGAGGATGGGGAAGAGGGCTCTGCAGGCACAGGGAGCCAGCCTGTGTCTGAGGGCCGTGCAAGGGCTCTCAGTGCAAACCACTGGAGCTGGTGAGGTTGGAAACAGGGGAGGGTTTGGAAGAGCTGGTTCGAGTGGGGAAACTGAGGCACGTTTTACCCAGGAGCACCGAGGGGGAGTGGGGCCAAACTGGTACCCAGTTGAACATACTTCAAGGAGCAGTTTTCTGGGCACTGGGAGGTGAAAATGAATTCTCTGAAGTTGTGATGTCCTGCTCCTGAGGGAGTGCAGGAGGGTGATGGGAGGAGTGAGACTGGAAGTGCTGTGCTGTGCCCTGGTTCCTCTCTACCTTCTCCCCTCTAGGCTGCAGCCCCCCCAAACCATCCCCCATCCCCATCCCCAGAGACCCTGCACTGGCCTCAGGGACACCCACAGGGCCAGGCTCTTGCTTGGCCTCTGCTTTTAGGCTGCAAACTCATGGAAAACTGAGCTTTGAAGATCTGGCCCCACCATGCAGCACCATCCTGCCCTCCCCTTTCTGCCCAAGAAGCATTTTTTGGGGCTCCTTTTGCTGGAAGGGGACACTTTGGGTTTAGAAAAGGCAAAAAGCAGATTTACCAGGGAGCAGTGGTTCTCCCTGAATTGCTGTCTGGAAGGCCCCATCTAGTGGTATATTTTGTGATGAATTAATGCTGTACCATGGGGAATAAAAAATGACAGGTCACTGCATCTGTCTTGGTCTTGGGAGTACATGGTAGCTCTGGAGGGGCTTATTTATTTAGGTGTTTTGGCTTGCTAAACTGAGCAAGGCTTGAAGGACAGGAGGGGTGACAGCCCCCTTTAGGGGTGCCCTGACCTTGTGTGACCTTGAGATCATCCTCAGTTCTTGTCCACAGCCTTCTTGACTGTGTGGGGCTGCCTCAAGGGATGCTGTGCAGCCCGACCTGGTGGCACTGGCAGAGCTCTGGCAGAAGGTGCCATTGGAGCAGGATTGTGGATGCTGCTGGTTTGGAAACACAGAATCCAGGGTGTCTTGTCTCAGAGCTGGTGCAAAGGTTACTGAGAGGAGAGAACAGGAGGCTGGAGTCAGTCAAGGCACTTTGCAGGCACAGAAGAACCTTCCCTGGTTTAGAAGGAGAGGGTGGAAATCAGGCTGTAGAAATGGCTCCATTGATTTTTTTCCTGGTGGCCTGATTCAGCATCTGCCAATGCAAAGCTTAGCTTGGATTTGGTTTGGCCGTCATTGATCCAGGGTGCCCTTCTGCATCCCACTTCGGTTGAACCAGTCCTGATACTAGAGGGGCAAGAACTTGTAAAGTTCCTGGAGTGGGGGAAGCTGCTGGAAAACCCCCAGGCTGGATCTACTGAGACAGGAAATAGAGAGGTGGGATCCAATATGAGGGAAGTCCTGGAAGCACTGCAAGCCCACTGGTGTTTTCTCAGAACATTTTAGACGTTCTTCTGTAGATTGTCTAGGGACAGGTCCTAGAGAATCCATGGATAGAAAATATCCCCAGGCTTGTCGGGGCAGGGACAGCAGCGGGCTGGGAGCAGCAAGGCTGTGCTCAGCACTGTTTGTGCTGGGACACCTCTGCTCATCAATCAAGCTGATGGTGCTGTGCAGGCACTCCCAGAGGAGAGGCAGTTTTCCAATAAATCTTGAGCTTTCAGGCAGGCAGAAAGCAGGAGTCACTGGGTTGTCAGAGTGATGTGGAAGAGCTGAGCTGAGGCAGCTTCAAAGGACACAGTAAGTTTGGGCTTGAGGCCTCTCTTAGGGCCCATCACTCACCCCAAGGGGTTGGCTTGTGCTGTGCCAGTGTCAGCAGCAATGTTTCAGTACATTTGCTGGAAACCTCATAGTTGCAGTCAAGAACCAAAATATCTGCCCTTCCTCTGCCACAGGCAGCACTAGATGTGCTCAAACACTAGCACAAATGGGGGTTCAGGCAGAGCACAAAACCACTGAGTTATTGTCTCTTTTTTCCCCTTTTCCTTCCCCCCTCACTACCAGTTATTCCAGTCCTGCACAGGACACTATGGAAGCGTTCCCTGAGAACCTCTCAGATTTCTCCCTCTCACCCAGCCTTCTGGCAATCTGAATTCACTTCTCAGCCCTCTGTTTCAGGGCATGCCTTGGACTAGTTTAACCTCCACGATTTCCCCAGTTTCTCCACTCTCCCTGGACACAGCGTGTTGTCCTATCCCACAGCTGAGAACGTGCCCTTCCAACAGGGTGGATCAGTACTGGTTTTATGTAACACCAGTCCAGACATTCCCGGGGTTGGGCAGGCTTTATTGAAGAGCAGAACAGGAAAGGCCTGAGGTGACCTTGAGCCAGGCTGCCACACCACCCTTTTGGGCAAGAGCCTCACCGTGCCCCTCCACAGGGCTCCAAATGCAGAGCAGAGTGCTGACAACCAACACTGGGTTTAAATAACTGTATTTTTGTGCTTGTGGAAGAGCTGTGCCCCAGCTTCACACACACAGACTCTGGGGTATGCTCACCAAGAGGCAGGGAAACTGTTTGAGTCCAAACCCTGTGTGTAGCAACAATACCTTTCAATGGTTTTCAGGAGGGCACAGAACCAAAACATAAATAAAAGCAGGAGCAGACTCTCTCTCCTGAAGCAGAACCCCCCCCCCCCCCCGAAACAGCAGCAGCAGCAAAGGTAACTATTACTAAATATTTGTGTTCAAAAGCAAAGTACATATAATACCAGCTTTTCTGTAGGGAGAAAGAAGGCAAACAGGAGAAAACCCAAAGTGTGTGTGTGGGTATTGCAGGATAGTGCTGGGAGAGGGAAATGAAGGAGACAGTGAAGTACTAACCCGAGAAAATGGAGAAATCAGTTAAATTTAATTTGAGTAAGAGCAAATATTGCAAGCGAAACAACTGCATGAAACTGAAGAGCAAAGTAACAGTTTTAGTTGTATTTTTGGTTTTTGATTTATTTGAAGTTTAAATCCGAACTTCCTGGATGTGCAGTGTAAATTTTAGGGATGGTTAGAATAAAATCTACAGTGATTATCATCTACAATGCCTGAGCCTTCTCCAGCACTGAATACAAGGCCAACTGTCCACATCTGCAATCATCTATTTTTACACAACTGCTTGTGACTCCTTGGCTTGCTGACCACTCATTTTTAAGCATGTAAGTAAACATCACAGTACTTTACTCAGACATGGTTGTTGAGCATGTACAGCTGACACTGAAAGCAGTTTGTTGTGGTTTTTTTTAGAAAAAAAAAGGTCTTGAGGGGAGATGAGTGTAAGTCAAATTATTCAGTCTTTAGTTTGCTGGGTTTTGACAAACATTTATTAATGCAAGTCTCGGCAACAAAGTTTTTTATTGCAGTATTTTCAACCAGCAGCAATGTCACAGCTCTACAGCACAAAGCCAGGATGATACACACTTCTTGTTCACCCTATTTCCACACTGCTTTGTGTATCAGACGTGCTCAGAAACAATCTGATGGCTCCACCATCTCCACTTCTGAGACAGCACAGCCCAAAAATCTGTCAGCCTGCTTTACTCCCCCCTAAATTATTCCATCTGTAAAGCACAAATAACAAAATATATTTTTACTTCTAAGAGCTTCACTTATCTGCAGAAAAATAGAACTGCTTAAGAGTGAGCAAGTTAGATTATGGAAGGGTCCAAGCACACACCCGCAGGTTCCAGACCTCCCAAAAAATTTGTGAGGAAGCAGCATTCCCAATTTGATCCAACTAAAAAGGAGCCAGCTAGTGTTCAAGGAAAGGACATTCATCCTATCCAAAATGCTGAATGCCCTCTCATTCTTCCTAGAGCAGGATGAGGAGCATAGAGCTGCAGCTGTGAAACTTTTCTCTAAGTACTGGGACACATTAAGAATGAACCTTCCAAACACTGCAAAATTTCAGAAAAAAAAACCCTAAAGTTTTTTTGTTTTGTTTTGGTTTTCTTTTTCCAAAACATAGTGAAAAAGCATACAGAGCTTCAATATCCACAGCAAAAACCAAAAATCAAACAGAGCTCCTCTGATCTAGAGTGCTTTTCTTAAGGTATTCAGAGACTTTAGTGCATTCTTTTTAGAACTAAGCTCAGAAACTATATTTAATTTTTCATTTTATTAGAAAACTAAACTGTGTGAGGCAAAGAAACATTTAATCAAACACACAACAGTGAAAACATGGCACTGACAAGGCAATTAACCCAACCATTGTAACAAACTCTGCTTCAGGCTTCTCTATTGCTTACAGTCAAGTATACATCATCTCCGCCATGTGAGACATCTTCTTGGGAATATATAAGTAGTATTCCATGTATCCCGAAAGATCTTCAATAGTCACGTCATCCACAAAGGCTCGAGCTTGCTCGGAACAAGACCTGGGAGAGCTTGACGAGGCTGTCCCACCAGGGGACCTGCTCTGGAGAGAGTGGGCATGGACTCCCAGGACCGCCTTCTCGCACTCCGACAGGACGCTCCGGAGGCCGGAGAAGGAATACACCTCCATGGTTCTCCACTGCTTGCACTGGCACTTCTTGTCCGTACAAGGGCACTGCTTGCCGCTGCTAAGCATGGATAAGGACTGGAAATCTGAGGTTTGGCTAGAATGCAAGCTGGTTTCAAAGGAGGAGGGTGGAGCAGGGCAATGCTCTCTCGACTTCTCCAAAGGCTCTTCGGCGGTGAAAGCCTCCCGCGGTTCAGTTCTGCCCTCGCTGGCCTCGAGGGGAGGATCCTGCCCGTCCTTCGTACCGTGTTCTGCCGGGACAAAAACGTCTGCGCTGACGATGCCCTTCGATGTGTCTGCCTGGGGTTTGTGTTTCAGCTGGCTGTTGGCTTTCATGTTGCAATATGTAAATTTGGGAGGGTGCAGGACCGGAGACTTGGAGCGCCGGCGGCGCGGGACCCTTGCCGATCCTCGGGAAGGCTTCCTCACACACCTGCAGGGTTACAACAGGGGAGCAGGTAGGTAACTGCAGAATCGACACCACAGCTCAGCAAGCTTTAGAATGTGGCTAAAAATGCTTCAGAAGATTTTTTTTTTCTGCTTAGGAAAACCAGGTGACCGGTCACTTACTATCTCTGACAGGAACAGCGGAGGAGTCTGAAAAAGTTTGGGCTCCCCCAAAGGAAAGACATGTACAAACAGCCCTTATTTAAGGTGCTTCCCCCAAATCTCCTGTGTTAAGCAAATGATACTTTGTCATCCCAAGCTGAACTGTAGTAAAGAACCTGTACCAGTTGGAGCTGCTGGCAGAATCACCCTGAATATCCAGATACTTCGATACAGATATAAAATAACCCAAGAATGAGGTGAGAGGGGGTTGCAAAGGACTACTGAGGAAATCAGTGGAAAAGGAAGTTTTAGGAACCTCCTCTAAGAGAAGAGGCAATATTGCTTTTGGAGTCTTTGATGAAATCCCCTTAAAAACATCGTATTGATTATGGAAAAATTTTGTAATAGAAAGGAGAGAAGAGATATGTTGAAGCAACTAATTAACAACAACTGGCACTGAAAGCAGCCTGCAACTGTTAAATGTCTCATGTTTTACCCATGCCACGCTTCCTTGGAACAGACAGTCTGTTGCTTGGCTCCATCCACAGCTGCTCTTGTTGTTGTTCTGAGGATCGTCCCGTCGCCCACGGCCAGAGCTGCAATGCATCTGGGGAAGGGAAAAGCCACGTCACAGCAGTGCCTGAACACACAGCTCCAGAGGTCCAGATGCAGCCTGTTCCCTTTGGATGCTCAGCTATCACAGTCAAATTCCCAGCCTTGACTTCCTCTGTAGTCAGTGGGTAGAAACAGGGCATTTACAGGGATTTATCTGACCCCCCTTTACTACACTGGCCTCAGTCAAGTGGCTAAAGATAGGTGAGATGAAATGAAAGGCGGCCAAAATGCCCAGAGGCTGATGTCATGCCCTATTTGTAGCAAAATGACATGTTAAAGGAATGTAAACTCAGGTTTCCAGGCGTTCTGGTCAGACAATAGTTGTTAAAATAGACTCCCACTCATCTGAAATGCAAAGTCAGGGACCAGGAGCAGCAGGGTGAGGGGGAGTCAGTGGGGAAGGGGGTGAGGTACAACAAATAAAGACAGATTACTGGTTCATTTATCATTAAATTTCCCAGATAAACATGGAATGACCCTGGAGGTCCAGATGACAAACATAAATGCCTCAGCACACGAATCTGTATTTATGATGGCTGTAGGTATGATTTGGAACATGGGATAGGAAACTGTAGGAAACGAGGCTGAAATTCCAGCAAAGAGCCCCAGCACTCTGCCCAAAGCTGATCTTAAGGGATGATTCACAAGACTTGAGCAGTTCAAAACACAGGCCTGCAAAACAAGATCTTTTTATGCCTAAGAAGGTATCATCAGGAATCACCCAGAACCCCACACAGTCTGCCACTGGTACTACATCAGAAGTGGGATGTCTAATAAGCACAGCTCCTTGTTAGAGAACAGCCATTTTTTTCCACACTTCTCAGAAGACCTCCAGAAGCAGAGGAAACAAGTAGCAAAGCAAAGTGTATTTCCACATGCAGGGGAAGTCCTGAGTTTGCAGTACTGATGGCTGTGGAGATGAATTCACAGGGTAACAATGTCAATACAAAGCTTTCTCCTGTGTCTGTGAATTCCTAAAAGACTTCCCAGTGAACTGCCTCACAGAGTGTTAGACATTTATTAGCTCCTACTTTTAAGGAAAATCTTATCCTGCATATAATCAGCACACCCAGTGTATTATGGAACAAGTTTTTAATACCAGAATGGCTGCACTTTGCTCCACAAAATCTCCTGAAACCAGAAACAAGCTTTGTATCACAGCAGGTGACTACAGCTACTCTGACAGTTAAGAGTGGGTTCATTGCTTTGGGCAAGTCATTTGTATTTCCATAAAGTCACTGCGTAATTTCAGTCGGATATTGTGTCAGAATTAGTCTGTAATAAAGTACTCCTTTGCATATTAGACAGTTATAATTACTATATTTCATCTGAAGTGATGCAGTTGTCTTCTCCTGAAGAGCAAAGAAACTTTCACCAAATTACTTTTTCTTTTTGAAATGCAAAATAACAGCAAACAAATACAAACAAGTAACAAAAATCTGACAGATTACATGGCCCTTTTGGTTGCTCACTTACCCTGCTGCATCCACTCTCAGCTTTTTGAATGCTGTTTGTAGACTCTCTTCCTCTTCATCTTTAGCTTCCAAGTCCATTGATGAGCTCTCAGTGGGTAACCAACCGTGCCATATAGAATAAACTGAAATACAGAGATTGGGATTTGATGCTGAGGTCTGACCACACGTGGTCTGTACAAAACTGACTGACCCTGCCACGGGTGCTCGTTCTTCTGGGGGCAACACCCCTCCTTTGTGATCAGGCCTGCCCAGGCCTGCTCACTGTGAACCCCGAGTTTCTCAGAGCAGGCACAGTCTGTGTCAAAAATAACAGGGAGTCTTTTTACCCATGAGTGAACAGATGTTATGGACCCTACCAATCCGTGTAACTTGGAGCTGTGAGCACGGGCAGCAGAGCCTCGGGAAGGTACAGAACCACAGGCTGGCTGAGGCTGGAGGGGATCCCGCAGGTCTTGCCTCACTGCTCCAGCAGGGCCACCCCGAGCTGGCTGCCCAGGTAGCTCTTGAACACCCCCAAGGAGGGAAGGCTGCGGAGCTGCTCCGGGCTCAGCCCCCTCAGCGCTCCCCCCGCTCGGGCAGCACCTCCCGTGTGTCAGGGCGTGTTCACGGCCGCTGCTCCCTCCGGGCACCGCTCAGCGCAGCGCGACCCTGTCCCGTCCGCGCCCACCCTGCGGCCATCGCACAGCTCGCTGAGATCCCTCCGGACCCTCTTCCCACCGGGGCTGCCGGCACTGCCCTCCGTGACCCCCCCGCGCCCCAGCCCGAGCCCGGGCCCCGCGGGCCCCGCCGCCCCCTGCCCCGGGGCCTCTGCGCGGGAACACCCGCGGCGGCCCCTCCGCGCCCCCATCCCCGGGGGCGCTGTGGCGGCTGTCCCGGTATCCCGCTGTCCCGGGGGTGTCCCAGGGGTGTCCCGGGGGTGTCCCGGGGGTCCCGGTGCCGTCACTCACCCGCCGCCTTCCCGGGGGCGCGCAGCACAACAGGACGTGACGTCACGGCCCCGCGAGGGCGCGCCCTGGCCCCGCCCGCCCCCTCTGCGCGCGTGCGCGAGCGCCGCCTATTCCTGAGGGGGCGGCGGGAGGCGCCGGGTCCGGCCCTGAGCGCGGTGAGTGCGGGGCTCCCTCATCCTCATCCCCATCCTCATCCCTGTCCGCGTCCTCATCCCCTGTCCCTGACCCCTCTCGCTCCCCCGGGGCCGGTGAGCGCCGTCGTGTCCCCCCGGCGAGCCCCTCCCGCGCGGTTCCCCCCGCGCTGGGTCGGGGGAGCCCCGCGGGGTCCGCGCTGAGTCACGGCCCGGCCCCGCCGCGGGGGTCGGGGATGGGCTGGGGAGGGGAGTCCTGGGGGGGGTTGGGGGTGTTAAAAATACGGGATTTAAAAAAATACGAAATTCGAAAGTGTCAAATTTAAGAATGGGAGATTTAAAAAAAAAAAAAAAAAAGGAAGATTTAGAAATGCGAAATTCAAAAATGAGAAAAAAAACTTTTAATGGGGGTTTTAAAGCAAAAATTTAAAAAAAGCGAAATTTTAAAAGTGTAAAATGTGAAAGCTTTAAAATTTTAAAAGGTGAAATTTTAAAAGTGTAGAATTTTAGAAGTGTAAAACTTAGAAGCTTTAAAATTTTAAAAGATGAGATTTTTAAAAGTATAAAATTTTAAAGCTTTAAAATTTTAAAAGATAAAGCTTTGAAGAGATGAAATTCAAAAACTATAAAATTCCGAAAGATAAAATTTTGAAGGTACAAAATTTAAAAACTGAAATATTCCGAAAGATAAAATTTTAAAATATAAGTTTTAAAAGTACTTGTTCTGCATTGTTTTGAGCGTTTGCTGTGTCGGTGATGAAGGGCAGCACGATAAAATATTTCATCTAAAACTGGTACTATGTTTTCAGTGATGTACAATGATTTTTAAAATTTTAACCCTCATCCTCCTGCTAAGGTTATATAATACAGGAGTTTGGTATGAAAAAAAGAAAAAAATATGTAGCCTGATTTTTTAAATTTTATTTTATTTTATTTTAAAGAATCATCTAAAGATGATTAAGGGGGCCAAGGTAAAAACTGAAGTAGGGACCATCTGTTTCACCAGAGCAGTAGTATTTGGCTAAGAGTATATGAAATAGTAACTTGCTCAGATTCCTGTTGTCAGTGTCTGTGTAAGTTCCTCTCGTGTTTACTCACTCTCTGACTCACTGGACAACATGTGCCCTGAAATTGTTATGATACATTATCCTTCTGTGTGTGTCATCAGAGCTGTCTGCAATCCAGGGTGTCCAGGTGAAATCACAGCACAGGGAGCAGCCAGAACAGCAGCAGGGAGAGCTGCCACCTCCAACGGGACTGAGGTGGTGAGGGAACAGAGATTGCCCCTCTCTGCCTGCATAAGTAACTGAGCTGCAGAGGTTCAGATGACCAGTCCCTTCATCATCTCAGTGGCCCTTCACTGGGTCCTCTCCAGCAGGTCAGTGTGTCTCCTGTACTGTGGAACCCGGTGCTGGACACTCCAGCTGTGGCCTCACCAATGCTGAACAGAGGGAAGGATCAGCTCCTTGGACCTGCAGCCCAGGGTACTTTAATCCCTTTGCCACAAGGGCCTGTTTCTGGCCCATGACCATCTTGGTGTCCACCAGGACCCTGAGGGCCTTTTCTGCTTGTTCCTCCCCAGGGCAGGGCTTTTCCTTTCCTCTTGTTGAAGTTCATGAGGTTCCTGTGGAGGTCCCGCTGGTGTATCAGCCACTCATCCCAGTTTGGTGACAACAGCAGACTTGCTGAAGGTGCTTTGCCACATCAGCCAGATCATTAATGAAGATGTTGAAAAGGACTGGTCAGTCTTGACCCTGGGGTTCTGACCTCCAGAGAGCCTGGAGAGCATCAAATTTAGAAATATTTAGAGATTCCTGTGTAGTAGATTAAATGACAGCCAGGGTAGATTAAAAAAAAAACAACCATCAGCCAGTTTTATCAATTCTTTTTTTTTTTATTATTTAAAACAATGCTTGCTGCTTGCTGGTTGTATTCATTTGCATTTGTACTTGTTCACCAGCTGATATTGGAACATTTTAATGGCTATTTGCAATACCATGGTCTGATAGGATTGTTTAGCTCTTGCTGGGGCCTAGATATAAAGTCAAAAAATGTTGTTTGGCTTAAAACTTTATCTTGTTCTAAGAAAAATCTGTTGGTTTGAGTTTTTTTAAAATACATGCGTAACATCGAGTCCCAGATGAGGAAATAACAGTTGTAACAGACTGACTTTTTAGTGGTGGTGCTCCTTCTGACTTTCCCTCCTTCTGCAATTATTGTGGTAACACTGTAAGACAAGTAGCAGACTTACTGGACTGTAATGGATGTGCAAGATGCTTGTTGACACCAAATTTTACTTTGAATTGCTAATTCAGCTACAAGAGACTGTTTGTTTCATTGTTGGGTGTCATAAAGCTGGTTCTGAATCAGCTTTCAAAAATGTTCTGGTAGAATGACCTCAGCTTAGCGTGCACAGTGTGCTATTTTGAGTTTATTTTCATGTATTACGGTGCTGCTGGGCAACTAATGTTTTCAACAAGGATTTGGCCTTTATTTTCTTATGCCTTTTTTCTGCTCGAAGCAGTACATGGTAATTCCATCACCTTCTGGCCATCCCAATGATGAAATCAGAAGCTAAGGATGGAGAAGAGGAAAGCCTGCAGACAGCATTCAAAAAGCTGAGAGTTGACACAGCTGGGTAAGTAACACCACAGGGAGGCACAGAGTTAACATACTACAAATGGACTCGAGGGGAGCACCCTTGCTGTGAAATTTGAGGGAATGAGGTAACTGCAAAAGGTTAGGCATGGAAAGCCTTCATTATAGTTAAACTGAAGTGAATTCCCTACCTGTGGACTGCACTTCTCAAGGAATTGTACCTTGTTTGATTGCTGTCAGCTTGCAGCTTGAAACAAACCTCACAACCATCAGCAGCTGACAGCATGCTTGAAGTGAATTTTGGCATTAATCTGCCTGCCAGAGTTCACCAGTCCTGGAGTCCACAATGCTAGAACTCTGCTGTTGAAGTTAGCCTGTTGTCATGGCTCTGAAGGCCTGGCATGAGAATAAACTCCCATCTTTTCCCGGGAGAGAAACTTTCTTCCCATGTCACTGAAAGAGTGCATTAGATTCAGTGCATGATTCCCACACAAACTATTTTCATTGCTGTCACAGATTTTCTATTTATAACCAAAATCATTACATGGGAAAGAAAGCCTTTTGTATTGTCTTGTTTTGTGGGAGATCTGACACGTGGCACTTACATGGTGTTTGTGTTCTCTTACCTGGGTCAGTGAGGGTATCCTCTGATCATTTTTATGATCAGGAAGCTGCAGTCAGTGATGCAATTATACAGTCCCTGAAATGAAAGTGTAGGTAAGGCAGCACTTAAAGATCAAGGTGTTAACTGGAATTACCACAGAGCTGAGATTGTGAGTAGATGGGCTTCTAAAGTTACCTTTCTTTTAAGTAATTAAACGCATTAGCAGTGAATTGCCTCTCCTTTTTTCAGTGTCTCTAGTCCCACCCTCTAGCTGGGCATACTTAGTTACTTTGGAATTTTTACTGGTGTCCTTCAGTTTTCTTCTCTGTGTTCATTATCCTTTAAATGGAAATTTAAGGATTTGGATTTGGATTCTCTTAACCCCCTCCTAGATTAGTGTGTGGGGACTCATTTTCATTTTCAGGTTATCCACCCTGCTTACAAACTACTTTAATACAGGATTCAGAAAATAATTTTCTTGTGAATTCCAGTGTAATGTGTGAAGTCACAACTGGGAAAAACTGTTCTTATTACAAGTCGTTCCAAATGAGAGTCTGGGATGAACTTACAGCACCAGAAAATTTAGTAAATATTCTGAGATCCCTGGCTCGAGTAGAAGTTGAAGGTCTGACACGTCTGTGTTGCTCAGTAGTATGAGGAGTTTTAGCTTATGTTGCCCTAGACAGAGGCTCAAGTGTTCTTCAGCTAAACAAAGTCTATTTATGTCCAAAGAACATTTATTTTTAGGAAAGAAAGGCTTATTTGTCTCTGGAAAAAGAGACGTGTTTCTTCAGTGATGGTGTTTTTCCCCTCCCCTCTCTCGGGAAGCTGAAGTTTAGTCATTGTGTGTGTTTGTCATTGACACGTGGGGTTTGGGTCTGCTGCTGAATGGCATCCTTTGGTGAAAGAGTGTCATACAAACCTTTGAGATAGGAATATGTAAACACTTATCCTTCTAATTTGGGTCTTTATGGGCAGGATTTTAAGACACATTCTAAATGATTTGGAGCAATGTTTTCTGCGAAAGAAGATTCATAAGGGTTTTTTTTTCATAATCATATTGCTAACCAGTCTGGGCTGTTAACTGTTCATTCTGTCTTTCACAGATCTACTACTTCTCTCTCTGTGGGTGAAGGGACGAGTCCCAGAGCACTAGTTAGAACAGTGGCAGATGAAACCAAACCTAAGACTGTGTGTGCTTCAAAGGAAACCTGGCATGGGTAAGAGAAGCTTGGGATGATCAGGCTACTTCAAATGATACTGCATTGGAAGGGAATTTTAAATAGACAAGGTTTCTAGTAAGTCCCCCCCTAAACAGGGAACCTGAATGTGCTTTATTAAAGAACTGTTTCAAATACTGCACCCCACCTTTTTCTGTTCATATATGACCGCTGTTCTTATTTACAGTTATGTGAAGTGAAATGCTGGTCAGCTATAGGTTGCTAAATGTTACAGATGTTTCTCAATACAAATGTGAGTTGCTGATTTTGAATCAGACAATGATCAATGCACCTCTTTCAGTCGTCTTTTGACGTTGCAGAAGCTGTCATTGTGCCTTGGGAACAAGATTAAAATAAAGAATTGATTTCTGGAGTGTCTGTGCAGAACTTCATGCTCATCTAAAACAAAAGCTCCCTTTGCCCTGGATTCATTGCTTTTGTGCTGCCTTCTTGTTCTTTGTCCTTCTCTTAGGGGTTATTTTGTCATGTCTCACATGCTTTACTCATTTTCTAACTTTAAAAACCCTCTCTTTTGAGTTCATTTCTCTAGTGTTCCTTTTGTATTTTATAAGCTGCTTGACTAGCACAAAGTCAAGATAGCAGAACACTCTGAGTTTAAGGCTCTTGCATGCAGTGTGAATGCAGTAGGGATTTTGCCCAGTGCTATTTGTGACCTAGCAACAAGTCTTGTAGTGAATCTTCACTCCCTTTTGTGTCCTTCCCTGGCAGGTCTACGAAGAAGCCTCCGAGAGGAGTCGTGAGAACCCAGCGTCGCAGGCGTTCCAAGTCTCCCATTCTTCATCCTCCAAAGTTCATCCACTGCAGCACAAAATCGCATTCCACGTGCAGCCAGCTGGTGCAGAAGAGCCAGCTGGATGCCCAGGACGACAGCAGTGGGTTTGGGATGCCAGTCTCCAGGGAAGCTGGTGCACACGGACAATGCAGCGCTGCTCCTGACCTTGGCCACAAGGGAGCTGAGGTTGAGGCTTTGGGGGTTTCTGTTACACAGTTGACGTCGGAGAACAGGCAGGAGAACTCTCCAGCTGCAGCTTCTCTGGTGCCCAAAACCAGCCTAAAGACTACAGAGCTTTCTGACTTCCAGTCCATGTGCAAGCTGAACACGAGTAAGCCGTGTGCCTGTGCAGGTAAAGCCTGTCAGTGCAAGCTGTGGCAAGACATGGAAGTGTACAAATTCTCTGGCTTGCAGAACAGCCTCCCCCTGGCACCCGACAGAACAGTTTCTGAGGATCACTCACAGCCTTTGCCATCAAGAACTCCCTCAAGTTCTCCACGCTCTTGCTCTGAGCAAGCCAGGGCCTTTGTGGATGATGTGACAATAGAAGACCTTTCGGGATACATGGAGTATTACTTGTATATTCCAAAGAAAATGTCTCACATGGCAGAAATGATGTACACCTGACACAATGAGCACCAGAAGGGTGGCTGGTTTAAATCTGCTGTCACACTCATGTGAAGATCCAACCCACTCCCTGCTCACTTGCAATAAAAACACTTCTTTGCATCTCAGCTGATGTTCATTATTTAAGCTGGACCAACAGTTTAGTTTCAGCATTATAATTTAAACTTGGAATAGATAACAAGGTAAAATGTACCTAGATCGTACCTGCCTGTACTTAAGACCCAACACTTGGGAAATTCTATTTTTGTTTTCAAAATCCTCTTTTTGTTTTGCTGGAGGAAAAGAGTCCCTATTTTGCATGGTAATTAGAGCCCTTATTGTCAGACACCCGGTGTAATTCAGTTTCTTTGAAATCACTTTGACCTCAGGTTTCAACACTTAGGCTTGTGGTTTTGGATGCTTGTGCCTCTGATTTTTTTTTTCATAAAAGATTGTGACCATCTCCCCTTGGTACTGTTACCACTCTGGGCAAATTCAGGAGATGCAGTCACCTCTTCTTGAGTAGAGGCAGTGGTATTTCTTTGTGCCTGAAGAGGCTTTATTTCTGATGGGCTGATCAGCATCCTCCTTCCCTGTCTGGGATGAGGTTAATGTAGTCAGATGCTCTTGGGTTAACACCATTTCCTTGCTGGGCTACCTGTTGAGAAAAGAAACTTGGGTGATCAAAGCAAGATTGTTTCAAGAGGTTTCTGATCTCTGTAGCATTGATCAGTGGAAAATATTGGGAAAGTGGAAACAAAGCTTTTATTAGATGTCCAGCAGGCTTTAGAGACTTATCTGCAGCAGGAGAAACACCCTGTGTCCTTCAGGGGAATTGCTGCTGCAGTTAACCAAAGGAAAAATGAATCTGTGGGCTCTGTTCAGTGTAGTTTTAATGAAGGCCAAAGCAGCATTTGCTCACTTCAGTGGTCTTAATTCACACGCTCTGGTGGTTGAGGGTTTTTTTTAGCTTCTTTTTCATCCTACTCTAACACCAAGTATAACCTTTCCTTCAAGTTTTAAGACCTATAGACTTGAGTGAACAGTTGCCAGTTGTAGGGATGTCTTGAACAGTGTGTTTTCTTTCTCCTCCACTCCAGTCTTTTTGCTAAACCATTGTCACTTTAGCTGCCTTGTCCAGCTTTGCATTCTTCCTGGAATTTACTACTTTGGAAGCAAGCAGCTCGCTACCCATGGTGTGCATCAGCACAGTGTCTCTTTTGTAAGAGCATCCCATCAAATGATATAATTTCTTGAGGGAGAGAAGAGTTATGTTTGGTTTGTCTTCACTGTTTGCAGTACCTGAACTTTTCTGACCTCTGAGGTCTGGAAAAGAAACGGGCACAAACATTTCCCTGTGAAATCCTTTGGTGTTGCTCTTGTGGTTTTTTTTGTTGTTTCTGTGGCAGTACCTGGTATCTTAGAACAAGTGGCCTTGTAAATTTACCTGTTTTGCCAGTTCTGAAGTGTCATCTACCCCTTGCAGAATGTACCTGGGTCCCACATCTCCTTTCCGTGTCCCTGCTCTTCCATAGCTACATTTCTGCCACCTGGATTCAAGGCAGTTATTTGGTAACTGTTTTGGTAACTATTGTCTGCAAACTGCAAAGTG
Organism: Lepidothrix coronata; assembly: GCF_001604755.1. Taxonomy (NCBI): domain Eukaryota; kingdom Metazoa; phylum Chordata; class Aves; order Passeriformes; family Pipridae; genus Lepidothrix; species Lepidothrix coronata. Next base: position 2,802,276 of record NW_016690279.1, read on the forward strand.
ACCTTATTTCTCAAACTATTATTCTCTTTACTGTTCCCAAATGCAAATTCCAACCACGGCACCATTGTGGGGCTGAGAATGCCTTTCAAGACTGAGCTGCTTTTTACCATTTCTTTGTTAGTCACAGGCCTGCAGGGTTTAGGATTGCACTGTCCACTGCCCAGTACTGCGTTAAAGGGGTTTGAAATCCAGGAGGTAATGCAAAAATACAGAGTAGAAAGACGTGAACTGGTGGTGACTGTGGAGGGAGAGGAGCAGTGCTGGGCCACTAGAGGTCAGTCCTGGCCGTGTGGGTTGGCTGCTGACACGGGCTCAGCCTTCAGGGGAGAACGTGAGTTTTTCTGCCAAAATGAAGAAACAAGACCAGCTCTGTGTGGTGCCCTTGTGCACACACACTGTTAGGGCTTTCTGAGGTTTGGATTTGTTGGTGGTCAAAAAAAAGCTCTTTAAATGCCAACATCTGCATAAGCTATTGATGTTTAAACAAACATTAAATGAAGTGTTTGAACACTGAAGTGTGCGATCCGTTCACAACTGTGCTATGCAATTAGAAAAAGTTGCTAAGTAAATAATTACGTGGTCCTGAACTTGGCATCCTCTTGGGACAGTTACGACATCTCTGGGCCCGTAAGTGCTGGAACACCATGGGTAGCTGCAACTGCTGCCTTAACACTTTCCCTTCTGTTACTACAAGGTGTTTCAAGATGTTTTGGTCTTCCCAGAAACCACAGAACTAAAACCTCTGGTTTTGCTTTGAGAAAATAGGAGTTTCCACCCCTTGATCATGCAGCAAGAACTTTGAAAACATGCCTGAGTAGTCTAAAAGCTTGGATTTACGGAAAAAAAATATCAAACTTGAGCCAATTTCAAAGTCTGACTTTTTCTTTTTTTAATTAAGAAAGCTTTTGAGGGCTGGTTCTGCCAAGCAGCACTTCTGAGTAGTGTTGGGAGTCCCTTACCAAAGTGCCCCTTCCTGCCTGTGGCTGAATAGAAGTGAAGCCTTTTGTAATTAGCTTTGTGGGGGCACTTGGTCCTTCTCACCTGTGCCTGCAGGTGTTCTGTGTTTATGTGCTGTCTATACACACTTAGCTTTTCTTGCAGTTATATATATTGTGTGGTTTCTCTCTACATCTTCCTCCTAGAAATGGCAGTGAGGTTGCCCAGGTGGTAAAATGGTGTTGTGTGAGTCTCCAACTCACCACTGCCTGTGGCAGCCTTGCCCCAGAGCTTGGTGTGGGTTTTGGAAGCTCCCCTGGAAGGGCAGGGCATGGCATGGAATGACACAGCCTGCTGATGGCACCCCACAGCTCCTGCAGCTTCCCAGCGTGGTGCTCAGTAAGGGGAAGGTCATCTCCCCATGGTCTTGCTGTGAGTGTCTTTAGGAATGGGACAGGGGTGCTGGAAGAAAGAGGGCTTGGATTAGCCTGTTACCTGGTCTTTCATTCCTTGTCCTCTACCATTTGATGATGTGAATTGTTACAACGTGGGCTGTCACTGCCCTGTCTCTCTGCAACTGTTCCAAAGGCATGGTCTCACCTTTCTTTTCCACACTAAATTATGCTGCCAGCTGTTAAACAGAAGATTTTGGGAAGTGTGTTGTTTTTTGGGAGAGAAGGGTGAATGACTGCTTGTGAATTCCTTTCATTACCCTAAAGCAGCTTTGGAAAGTCACTCTGAAGGAAGCAGAGGGGCAGCGTGAGCTGTACAGTGCACTCTGGGTGACGGCTGTGCTCTTCCTCCTCCTTCCACCTCTGCCCACTTTTACACGCCCGTGTGAGTGACCTGTTCCCCGGTACTCCATCCCCGCATCCCGCGGGGCTCCCGGTGCTCCTGGGGGGAGCGAGGCGGCCCCTTCCCAGGCTCTATTTTAAGCAGACATTTACTTTCCCAGCCTCTTCTCCGCCTGGATCCCTGCCCGAGGCGGGGGACGGCGGGGGGGTGGGATGTGTCTCTCTCCCTCCTTCATAAAAGGGCCCCGAGGCGGGGGCCGGGCTCCGGGGGGTTATTTTTGGGAGCAGCTCCTGGGATCCGATGGCCTTGTTAGGGCAGCGCTGACCTTTCTCCCGGCGGGGGAGGAGAGCGGAGCGGGACGGGGCGGGCGGCAGCGGCCGGGCGGGGAGAGCGGCCGGCTCGGGACCCCCTTCCCTTCCTCCGCCGTGGGCTCGGGACCCCCTTTCCTTCCTCGCGGGGTTCGGGACCCCCTTCCCTTCGCCGCCGCGGGGGTGGCTCCCCGGGCGACCCATGCCCGTGCCCGCCGGGCAGGTACCGGCGCGGAGCGGCTGCCCCGACGGGGGGGGCTGGAGCTCGGCCCGCCCTTCTCCCCTCCTTCTCTCCCAATTTCTCCTTCCTCCCGTGCCCCAGCCCCTCGGCCGGGCCAGGCGAGGCAGGAGCGGCCGCTCCCGGTGCCCAGCCCGCTCCCCCCGGGGATGCGGCAGCCCCGGAGCGCTGCCCCTGGGAACGCTGCCCGGCTGAGGGGCACCGGAGGGCACCATGAGTGGCGGCAGGTTCGATTTCGATGATGGAGGTGCCTACTGCGGGGGCTGGGAGGGGGGCAAAGCCCACGGGCATGGCATCTGCACCGGCCCCAAGGGCCAGGGCGAGTACTCGGGCTCCTGGAACTACGGCTTCGAAGTGGTGGGCATATACACGTGGCCCAGCGGCAACACCTACGAAGGCTACTGGTCCCAAGGCAAGAGGCACGGCCTGGGAATCGAGACCAAAGGACGGTGGGTTTACAGAGGCGAGTGGACCCATGGCTTTAAGGGACGGTACGGCGCGAGGCAGAGCATGAGCAGTGGAGCCAAGTACGAGGGCACCTGGAACAACGGCCTGCAGGATGGCTACGGCACGGAGACCTACGCTGACGGAGGTGAGGGTGGCTCCAGAGGGGCTGGGAGGGGGCTGAACAGCAGGACACCTAGCAGAGATTGTGTGTTGTCCCTGCTGGTGACCTAGTCCTGTCCCCACTAGTGAGACGGGCACAGTGGTCTACTGTGAGCCATGAGGGTGCTTCAGTGAAGAAACAGAGCTTGGGGCACAACCGTGTGTGCCCTGATTTTCCCAGCTGGGCACAGCGTGCGTGGCTCGCTGTCCACAGACACGAGGGAGGAGCAGCAGGAGCACTGACCACCATCCCTCCCTCGGGACCTGCTCTCGAGTTTCCCTATCGATATTTAACACCAACCAACTTGACCAGTGTAGTCTGTGGCTCCTGGTTCCCCAGGGACTGGGTATTCCTGAAGCAAACCAGAAGCTCCACGGTGGTGCACAACCACAGTGAGCTGTTCCCTCGCTCCCCAGGCAGCGAGCTGTGAATGTTCTCATGTCAGATATAAGCCGATATAAGCCACCCACGGCACTGTAGCACTCTTTGCCTGTGCCTTAAACGCCGCCTGCCTCTGACGGGCTGCCTGGACATCTCCTTTGCCAAACCGTTTTGATTGAGTCCGTCTAAGCTGTTTAGAATATGTGGTCACAAGCCTTTCCCTAAAATAAATCCCTTTGATTACTTGGAAGCTTTCAACCCCTGCTACTACAGAAACGCACCACGTAGTCAGATATTTGTTGTGTGCTGTAAATGCTCGGTCTAATTGTGTTCTTGCATTAGTGGCAATTTTGGGGGTTAGAAACATGGCAAGAATTTCTGTGCAAGTAATTCTGTAGCTCTTCAGCACTGTGATGTTCCAGGCTGCCACATTTAGGATGGCTAAATAGAGAGGGTGATTTGAAAGAAATACCCTTCAAAATACGGATCAGAATTGCATCTATATTTATCTATGACAGGCGTTGGAGTTAGTTTATAAAGAAAAATAGCTGTAATAGTATAAATCTTCAGAATGAAAAGCATCACAATTATAGGTATTAGAAAAATGGACTAATTCAAAACTGGTTGTCAGGGTTATGCTTTTACATAAATATTTCTCAATGAGTTGCGTGGGTTTGTGGCTAATTTTAAACTGGGAATACAGTCTTGAAGTTGACCCATTTTATTTGCACCCTTGGCGGTTGTAGGTACAGACACGAACTGAAACATCCCTCCAGCTCCTTAAAATTTCTCCCTTCTCTGCCCTGTGGCCATGGAAGGGTTTAACAAGTGCAGGATGCAGGGCCATAGTGAGAGTTCAGTGCACAGAACCTTCCCACGAGGCCATAAGAAGGGTAGGTGACATGTGAGGTGTGCTCTGATGAATGAGGAGCAGTGATCAGGTCACTGTCAGCAACGGCTGCCGTTGGGACTTTCATTCTGGAGATGTCAAGGTCTCCTGTGAATTGGCACAGCCACTTCCTCACTGCTTCCTAAAATGCAGGTTCCTCTCAGGGTGAAAGGCTACTGGAGTTCCAGTTAATGGGGAAGAATTTTGAGAGGCAGAACTTGATGAAGGATATGAATTTGATTAGATCTTGGACTGGAAGCTCGGGAGAGGAGAGCAGGAAAGATGAGTCAATGTTTTCTCCTGTAAGGATATATAATATACTGCTTCTGTCAGCACAGCTCCCCGGGGTGTTGTCCCACACCCAGAACGTGCCAGCTGCATGATCCCTGGTGCCACCCGAGGTTGGCAGTGAGGTCCTGATCCGTGAAGATGTGCCCTGCCAAAGCCACCCTGGGCAGTGCTGAGCTGGGCTCTCCCCAGGGGCTCAGGAGAGCTGTGTCCTGGTGCCCAGCAACCGCTCCTTGTGTTGGGCCATCCCATCCTGGCTGCTCCGAGCTGTTCACTCCACACGTGAGCTCCTCTGATGGCACAGGGACATGTAGGAAGCTGCATCCCAAGCCAGGGTGGGGATCACCGTCCAGCAGCACCTCTGTAGGACATGGGTGTCATGGTCTTACTGACCTGCAGGACCTTTTTCTGTTTTGTCTCCTCACCTGCACACCAGTAACCACCTGCAAGATCCAGATGTGGCCAGGCTGCTAATGGGACCTGTTAATATTTGAATTTGAGGTTGCCAAGATAAACATCTGGAAAGGCTCTGGAAATGTGCTGTCCCTCGACTAGGGGACACCATTCCCAAGCCCCTTGGAAGCCAGCCACATGAGGAAGAGGGCTCTGGGAATATGCAGCTCTTGCCAGGCCAGCAGAAACTTTAGGTCATGGTTGGGCTGCCTGCGGATTTCAGGGAAATGTAGCTGATTCTAATGTTTTAAAATAGACTTTAACTTTTTATATATACATATATAGAGAGAGACATGTATAAAAAATTTATACTTAAAAATATACTTAAAATATACTTATAGGGTTGTCTGTGTTTGAGTCTTGTGTCTGGCCAAGATTGGTGGCTAAATAAAGCCCATATCTGGAGTAAAGCTTTTTGAAATTCCATATGATTTTTGGTGTCTAGTAAGAAGCAGAGTCATGGTACAGTTTAGCCCAGGCACTATGTGGGTCATGCACTCTTTCTCTCTGCTACAAAAAGCCCATTTTTGTGAAAGCTGTGAGAGATTGATGGTTTAAAGGAGCCTTCTGTAACAATGATTGAAATCAGCCAAGAGGTTCAGAGCTCCTGGTGTGGCTGGGCAGAGGCAGTGACACTGTGATCTTTGGATATTCAAGCTGGATATACTTGTGTCTGCTGCTGTCACCAGAGAAGAGGTCAGAGCCCTTCACAGGGGCAGGATGCTTGAGCTAAAGTGGATGGTGACTGGGGCTGTGAAAGGCACAGAATTAAGGAAATAATAATTTTGCAACATAAACTGTGAGTAAACACCTAGTTATTTGGTTTCCACTTGTGAGTTTTGTCCATGCTGTAAGGAAGGCCTCATTTTTTGGATACTTTTTTGTGTTTGACTCTGAGTCAAAACCCAGTGAAGTGTTACTGCAGAAAGCAATCTCGCTGCTGATGCTAAATCATGCTGCACACCCAGGATTCAGCCCAAAGCTTGTCTTTGCTGTACAAGTAACTGCCTCTATATATCTGCATGGGTCAAAAAACTCACTTGCAATCAAAGCAGCCTAAAACCAATTATTTTTGATGCTGCAATTTGTTCTCTAGGATGCCAGGGAAAACAGCAGTGTCAATTAACCATGAGGAAACAATCAGACCAGTCAGTGATCACAAGACCACAGAAAAGGGGAAGAGAAATGCAGAAGTGTGCTTCACTGAGGAGATTAAATGGGTGATACAGAGCAGCACAACTCCCTGAGTGCCTGTGGCAGGGAAAATACAGTGGGAAGTGGCCTGGGCTGGGACAGAAGGAACAGCATCCATGGGACTGCAGCTGGGAAAGGAGGAAAGGGCTCTGGAGAGCCAAGATGGTGCTGGCTTGTGTCTGCTGCCTCTGTAGAGAAGCTCCTGCCTGGCTGAATGGGACCCATGAATTAATGTGGTGATTTTTTTTTACCCTCTAGGGTTTTTTTCTGCCTTTCCTTTCCAGCAGAACCCATCAGTTAGTACAGTTGGCACCAAAAAGCAGTGCTCAGTTTTTGCTGGCCCATTTGCACGTGATGCTGTGCATTCTTTTAACATTCTTTTAACATTGAGTTCTAATGCATCTGTCCTTGCAATATCTGGGTGACAGCAGAGGGCTGTAGGGCAGGGATTCGATTTGAGCTGTTTGCATTATTACCTGGTTGTTTGTGTTATTTACATTCATCACTAATTACATGAGAGCCTTGAGGCAGGCTGGGAAAGGGAGGTGTGGCACTGCTGGTGGTGGGCTCTCTCTGCCATTTGGCATTTGGCACCAGGAGCTGAAACCTGCACCTCTGCTGCAGCTCTGCACCATCCCATCCTGCTGCCAGGGCGAAGCAGAGGGTTCTCCCACCCCATCAGTGTGTCTGGAGGTGAAAGCTACAGGGTTGCCATTTCCATCAATCCCACAATTGAATCCTCTCCATGCTATGAAGTTACCTGGGCAGCATCCCCTGCTTTGGTCGGGGATGGGCAGAGGTGATGAACTGCATCCCTGGGGGTCGCAGAGGTTTTTGTCATTATGATAAGTAAAAATGCAGCCAATAAAAGCTTAAGGCTGGGGAATCAGAGAAGTGGTCTCTGTCCCATTTTCATCCTAAATAAGGGATTTGTTTCACATCCACTGCTTTTTAATGATCTTTTGCAGAACCTCAGGCACGTGTGAGCCCGTGGCTGCCTGGCTGCCAGCTCTGTGTCCTGCCTGTCCCCCCTTGCCCAGGCTGTTTTGGTACTGGGGGGTGGCAGTGGCTCAGGGACGTGCAGCCCTGCTGCAGAGAGGTTTTGCACAGCCCCATTGTCTCTTGAACTGGCTGCACTGGGACGTGTTGGTGAGACAGGGCTTGGCTCCTCTCAGACCCTGCGTGCCCTGACACACGGCCCCCGGCGCCTCCAGCCGCTCCCAGCGGCCTCTGGCTCCACTCCAGGGGTGGTTTATGGCCCTGCCCTGGCACGAAGCCTCAGCCAGACAGGGAATTGCAGCATGACAGGGGCCTGGCAGTGCCTGCTCGCCGTGTGTCCGTGCCCTCCGTTCAGCCAGGTGGGGTTGGCAGGTTTGGTCACACCACGTGTCACAGACACAACGTTGCTTGTGCTGAATGGGCTGAAATCAGGCAGCAGAGGCCAACCTGCAGAGCTGGTGTCGAATTCTGTGTTGGTCTAAGAAGTGCCAACCCAAACTCTGCTCCATGAAGACCCACTGTGCCACGTGGCTTTTCCCATCCATGTGGCTCCAATGCTTCCAGGGGAACAGAGTGGGGCAGGGACTTTCTGGAGTGCAGTGGCTGCTCCAACATGGCTCCTAAGGAGCAGCTGAGCCCCCCTAAACCTGCAAGACTTTTCCAGAGTTCCTTTTCCAGGGAATTAACATGGCAGCACTATCAGCTGCAGCCTGATACGTGTGAAGTTGTTCCCATCCTAGGAGAAGGTCTCCAATGTCACCCAGATCGTGTGTCAGCCCTGCTGGCTGGCTGGGCGGGCAAGGTGGAGCCCTGACCTCACGAGCTCTCAGTGGGGAGTGACGTGGGGGCACTGTGGGGGTCTCTATAACTTCATTTTTCACTAGGGAGACTCATCACCATTTTATGGAGAGGGATTTAGGACCACGATGAGGAAGATGCTGAGGTGCCTGGGCATCTCCAGTGATGGTTCTTGGCTCCTGGATCATGCCCAAACCCACGCCGCCCACCTTATTTTTCCCTAACAGAGCTTCAGGCTCTGCCAAGAAACCAGGCAATGGCCCCTTGCTCTGGCAGATGGCTCCCCATGGTTGGCTGCCCTCTTCACTACCTGAACCCCTACTTTTTTTTGTAGGAGAGACCAACTGTTTGCAGGGAGCCCAAAATTCCGCGTGCCGTGGGGTCGGCAGGGGCTGGTGGGGGGCGGCTCACTCGGGGCAGCAGCTGCTGCCTGCTTGGGCACTTCTTGTCTTTCCTGGCCCTCAGCACTGTAAGTTAACACTCCACAGGCGGGTCCAAAGAGGATTTCAATGAAACCTGAAGCTTGGGAGGAGAGATTATGCTGCAGAAGTGGCCTGGGAGAGTGTAAAATATGCACTCTCACAATCGCCAAAGAAGGAACTGGATTTGCTCCTTGGGGAGCAGGGTTATCCCTGGGCTCAGTAACGGTGTCTGAGGGGGCAAATGAATGCCTTGAACAGGGGTCACACCCTTTCATCTCAGCCTGGCCCTGCCTGAGCCTCCCCAGGACCCTGGGAGTGCCTGCTCTCCCAAAATCACGTGCAGGCTGCCTCCTGCTCCCTGCTCTGGGTGCAAATCCCATACAGGAAGTGGCTTTGGGTTTACACCAGTGTTGCCTGATGCCCCAGCCCCTTTCCAATGAGCTGTCACCTGCCAGCGGAGTCTCTTGGGTTAGTATCCTCTGCTCTTTGCTCCCTGGGGGCTGATGCTTTTGCGTGTGGGTGAGCACTGGTGGAGTTGGAGCTCCCCTTTGAGGGATGGTGGGTACATCTCCTCTAGGTCGGTGCCACCCCGCAGCCCACCTTCCTTCCTTCGCTGGCTCTCCCGGGGCCCAGCTGCTCGTTCACCCCGTCTCTCTTCTCTCCCGCAGGCACCTACCAGGGCCAGTTCACCAACGGCATGCGGCACGGCTACGGCGTGCGGCAGAGCGTGCCCTACGGCATGGCCTCGGTGGTGCGCTCCCCCCTGCGCACCTCGCTGTCCTCGCTGCGCAGCGAGCACAGCAACGGCACCCTGCCCCAGCAGGACTCCCCCGCCGCCCACCCCGAGAGCCTGCCCCTCTCGCCCACCATCACCCGCGGCGGCTTCGCCCTCAGCCTCTACGCGGACGCCGAGGCCGGCAAGCCCAAGAAAGGGGGGCTCTTCCGCAGGGGCTCCCTGCTGGGCAAGCTGAAGAAGTCCGAGTCCAAGTCGTCCCTGGCCAGCCAGAAGAGCCGCGTCAGCTTCCTCAAGAGCGAGAGCGGGATCAGCTCGGCCGCCAGCGACGCCACCTCCACCGTCAGCCTGGGCGAGGGCGCCGAGGGCGAGGAGTACACCCCCTTCGAGTCCGACATCGACGCCACCACCACGGAGACCTACATGGGCGAGTGGAAGAACGACAAGCGCGCCGGCTTCGGCGTCAGCGAGCGCTCCAGCGGGCTGAAGTACGAGGGCGAGTGGCTGGACAACCTGCGGCACGGCTACGGCTGCACCACCCTGCCCGACGGCAAGAAGGAGGAGGGCAAGTACCGCCACAACGTCCTCGTCAAGGGCATGAAGAAGCGTGTGATACCCCTCAAGAGCGCCAAGATCCGGCAGAAGGTGGACAGGAGCGTGGAGGGGGCTCAGAGGGCCGCGGCCATCGCCCGGCAGAAGTCGGAGATTGCAGCGTCCAGGTGGGTGCTCGGAGCTCCAACGTGCAGGTCCCTGGGGTGGTGGTGGTGGTCCCCATCTCACGTGTTCGGGACCTGTCCTCTTTCTCGCCCCCTCTCTTGTCCCCCTGCAGCTCTGGTCTGTGGGGATGCTGCTGGACAGCAGGGACTGGCACCAGCCCTGGTGCTCAGCAGGACGGGGAGTGTGAGCTGGTGGGATGGGGAGCACCCTGGTGCTGTGCCAGGCTGCTGGAGCTGCTGGGCACTGATGGGGCAGCATGACAAATAGTGGGGCTTGATGGTGGTAAATCCAACAGGCTCACGAGCAGCCAGTGAGATGTGTCCCAGACAAACTGGGGCTGCAGCAGAGCACGGCTCAGCCCCTGGTGTGGCTCTGTGGGGAGCTTGTGGGATGCATTAGGGTTGTCAATTTTAGCAGTACAGTGTCATTACTCCAACATCCCTCCTGGGACAGAGGAGGGAGGAAATAAGAGAGGCTCCAGGGTCTGCCTGGGGAGGGCATGGGAAGTTATCCCTCCCCAGCTTGCATCCCTGCCTGTGTCCGAGCTGTGTTGGCAGCATGCTCCTCCTCCTGCAGGATTCCTGCAAGTCTCAGAGCCGACCTGGCAAAGACCAGAGATCTGGGAGGCAGGGTTGGAGCCTCCGTTCCTCTCCTTTTCCTTGGGGAAATGTGGTTGTAACACATTTTGAGGTTTCACCTGGCCTCTCCCTCAAAACCTCCCCACACATAGGCTTTGCTCAGCTGCTGGGTGGTGGCTGCGACTCCACATCTGTCCTGTCTCACTCCTTTAAATTCCCGTTTAATTATCAGTGACTTCATTATCAAGCAGAGGGGGGAAATAAGCAAGGAGGACACCTATTCCCAAACCCTGTCCCTCCCCCCAAAAAATCCCAGCTTTACTCTCCCAGCTGCTGTTTCTGCTCTGAAGTTTTGTGGGGAGTGTGACTGAGATTTTTTAGCAAAACACAGTTGCCTCAGAGAGTGGTGGAGAAAACCCATCAGGATTGCAAGTGAAGCTCCGTGCAGGGCCAGCTGGGACAAAAATAACAGTCTGGGGCAGCGTGGGGCCCGCTGGATCCTCCTGGCAGGGCAGGCTCAGCCCAACCAGCTTCACTGTGCCCGGGAAGAGCGTGTGGCTGCGGTGTGAATAAGGAGGCTGGAGCTGCAAACGCTGCTCCCCGAGAGCTTGGCTGGTTTACACAAACCTCTTTTTATTATACACTATTTACACTTTGGATCAAAAGCAGCTCTGCAGTGTTTTCCATCAGGAGCTGGAATGCGCCCGCTGCCCTGGCGGGGGACTGCATCCCTCCCCAGTGCCGGGGAATAATTTCCTATTAAGGAAACCTTGGAGCTGGAGGAAATAAGACGTGAGAGCCGGTTTCCTCCAGGGAGCCCTGGGCTATCAGACCCTGCAGTGGTGTGGCTGCTGGGGCAGGGAAGGGGTCGCTGTGCTCCCTGGCACTGTGGAACCCCAGTCCCGTTCCTGGGGCACTGCTTGCAGCTGAGCTGGACCCACTGAGAGAGCATTCAGGCTCCTCCATCCTCTAAACTATAACTCAGAGTTTCCATCAGTGTTTATTCCTGGTGTATGTTGCTCTGGGCAGAGCCACTCTCTCTACTTGATGTCTTTTGTAAATCCGACTTGTGCTCTCCTCCCTCCTCCCTTCAACTCAGTTTTGGGGTTGAGAGTAAATACAGACAATTTTGCCTCAAGAGGGTCTTAGGTTATCTCCAGCTCTGCCACTGACTTTCGCTTTGGCCTTGAACCTTTCCTCAGTTTCCACACCCAGGACAGAGTAATTGCAGACAGATTGTGAAAATGCATTATTACAGTTTATAGAAGGGCTGCACTATCATTAGCATCGCCCGAGCTCGTAACTGCGAGGTGGGGTTTTCTAGATGGAGCGTTTATGCTTCTCCTCAGATTGCAGTGTGTACTTTACCCACAAAAATGCCGCTGCACTAATCCCTTTCTGGGGGAAGATGTGGCATATCTGTATGTAAGATTGTAACTAGGAATTAGTTGGAAGGACGCAGCAGGCTGTGCAGATTCCCAGGTACCCCTGCATACCTGTGCCATTGTATATGAATGTTTGAGTTTCATTTGGTTCTGACACTCAAGGGAGCCCCTTGCAATAGAGAGCTAAAGTGCTGTAACATCCAGCCTTCTGTTGTCTGGGGGTGAAATGTCAGGAGAAGACCAGATTTCTCCCTTTTGCACCATAAAAGGCTCTTTAGGGATAGAAATCCTGAGGAAAACAAGCCCAGGCACTGGAAGCTGCCTCGGGCAGTTGCACCGCAGGAATGCCAGGGATGTGCCGAGCTCTGGGGGTGCTCTGTGGGCAGCAGAGACGGGAGCCCTGCCTGGGGCTGCCCTGCCTGGGGCTGCCCTGCCTGGGGCTGCCCTGCCTGGGGCTGCCCTGCCTGGGGCTGCCCTGCCTGGGGCTGCTGGGTGGGAGAGCAGCGCCAGCCAGGGATGATGGTCAGTGTGGTCACCAAACCCTCCCTGTCCCGTTTCCACTCCAAGGGTGTCTGAGGTGCCAGGCTGCTTCACAGCTCCTGTCCCACCTACCAGCTGGTGCCAGCTACTGCCTGTCCTGCCCCAGCAGTGCTGCCCTGGCCTCCTCAGCTCCCTCCTGAATCCTCCTGGCTCGGTGATCCCGCTGCTTTCCCCATTGTGCAAGGAGCTGAGGACATCATCTCACTGTCAGCTGAGGGAACAGCGATTGGTTTTTTCCATTCTGTTTTTCATTATTTCAAAATGTGAAAATCATCTGGCTCAGTGTCCTGCTGTCCTGAGCAGCCCCCTCAGACCAGCCAGCTCCACCCTGGGCAAGGTCTCTTGGTGCTGCTCAGATACAAACCTTGGGCATGTCTGTCAGCAGTGCTGGGGATCAGGTACTGGGATGGAGCTGATGGAAGCTGAGGTAGGAATCCTCACCAAGGCTGCTGTCAATTTGGGGAAGAGTCATCTTGGAGTGCAGCCTCTGTGGCAGGCAGCAGACACAGCTTTACCCCTGCCCGGGGGTGACACAAATGGACCTTGGGGTTAGCACATGTTTGGTGTTCATTAGCTCTGCTGGTGCTCCAGGGCTTGTCCTGCTGTGATCCCAAGGGATTCCCATCAGAACTGGAACACAGCTGTTCCTGAGGTGCCGGGTAAAGGTACCTTCTGTGTCTCTCCACTCTCTACCCTGACTGGGGGATCATTGAAAAAATGTTGGGGTGGATGGGAAAAGCAGTGAGGGCCTGGGATCATAGCCAAGGTGATAAACTGGCTGGAGGACAGTGAGGAGGGGCCAGCCACCACCAAGCTGTGAGTGAGGCAGTTCAAAGCCATCCTGAGGTGTGTAATGGGAGTTCTATGGGCACGTGGGTCGGTGCCAAACAGGGTGCCTGGGGAGCAGTGTGTGTTTGCTTATCCCATGGGGAGGATGGTCCCATTGGATACAGGGAGAAGGAGCGTGAAAATGGTCAGCTTTCACCTCTTCAGAACAAAATAAAATAAAATAAATCTAGAGTAAGGGCAGGACTTGGCTGCAGGGGGAATCTTTGATTTTTTGAAAACTGTGTGCTCAGTAGCTGGGCAGCTCATACAGGGGTTTTCCTTCTGGCTGGTGCTTTTGGGGGACAAAATGAGTGTAAATGCTGCAAATCCCACCTCTGTCCCACTGCAACAGCATCTGACGTGGTCTGCCTCTGCACGTGGTTGTGCTTCCCAGTGACTTGGACTGAAGTCAATGGAGGGACTTGGCCATGTGTCCTGCAAGGCACGGGCCTGGCCAAGCTCTGAGATCCTCTGACGGATGCATGTCCTGGCAATAACACCTCAGATACATCTGCCAGATGTCACAGGATCAATAGGAAAGCAAGATAGTAGAGGCAATAATGGCTGCTGTGCTTTACCCTGTTGTTGTCGGGTGCTGGCTCTGAAGCCCCTGAGGGGTTTATGCCTGGAGAGTTCAACTAGAGATGAATGCATTTTGGATTTATTTTTGTTTTAATGTAACATCTGTAGATATCTGTAAGAATTTCTAGACTGCATTCTGAAGTGTGGGGCACCAAGCCCTGATCAAGTAGGGTTTGCTCATCATGGTGAGCCTGGGCTGTGTGGAAGCACCGCAGGGCTGCTGGTGTCAGGAGTCACATCTGCATCGTTCACAGTGAGCTGCTGCCTGGTTTCGAAGCCTAAGCTGGTTTTCTGTCTGTACCCATGGCTTTGGGGCACATCTTAGCTCTCCCTTCAAATTACAAGAGTGCTCCGCAGCTCCCGTATCGCTTTCCAACCCTCCCCTGCCCAGCCGCATTCCCGGCAGCGCCGCCGTCTCCCTGTGCTCAGCATTTCCAGGCTGCGTGGCCGGGCAGCAGCGAGCGGCTCCTTGGGGAACGCGGGTGTGTGGTGCAAATGACGTCCTGAAATCGCTGCAGTCAGCAGAGGCTCCTGACTAAATAAGGGCAGGCAGAGCGGGGCTTTATCGGCCCGAGCGCGACAGCTGAGAGCCGGGGCCGGGGCAGCCCACGCCGCCGGGGTTCGGCCACACACTCCCACCAAAAGCTGCTTTATTTGGCACAGCTCTGCCCCGGCGAGCTCCTGCCCTTGGCCCCGCTGCTCTTGGGGTCCAAGCTGCAGGTGGGGAAGGTGGGCAGCCAAAGGGATGTCACCTTTTGGTGAGGCACAGTGTGTGTCCAGCAGAGCTGGGCTGGACTGGTGGCCACGGTGGCCTCAGCCCTCCTGGGGCTGACAGCACAGCTCAGCTTCCCCGAGGCCAGATTTCGGATCTGGGATTTTAGGTCTGTTGAATCAGACTTGGGGTTTGCTCTGAAAGTTTTAGTTTTTTGTTTGTTTTTTAAATATGCATTGATTTCTGTTTTCCTCAGGCTTTTAGCCAGTGGCACAGGCATTAGACACTTCAGGAGTTCAGCACATTCCCAGACCCTCAGGTCAGAGGGCAGGATGCTCATGGCCACCATGGAAGAGCAGGCAGCAGCAGTGGCTTGAGGTAGCCCCTGAAAGGAGGGTTCCCTGCTCTTCTGCTCTCACAGTCTCTTTGCTCCAGGACCCCACACCTCCGTGTGATGGATGGACAGGTGATGAGGAGGCAGCAGCAGGCAGGAGATGGGCAGAACCTGTCCTGACCCTGGGGGGGTTGTTGGCTGTGATTTACCTCCAAGTGGGAGCTGCCAGGGAGAGACACAGGAGCTGGGAGCAGCATTTCTGCAGCTGTATGATCAGATACCAAAGACATCACAGCCTGACCTCTCAGGGGGCTGAAAAGACAAGTGCATCAGGTGAAGGGGTGGGGCAAGACTACCCCTCACCTCTCCATGGGGTGCAGGGTGAAGCTCACTCCCAGTAAGGTGCAACCACACCTGGAGGGAGTCGAGTGGCCTGAGCTGAGGACAGGTCCTCAATGGCTGAGCATTCTGGCTGGCCCAGGTATTCTGGCTGCCCCACAGCCCCCAGAGTGGGAATCTGCATCTCGGTGCTTCCACAGGCAGGGCTCAGAGAGAGCCAGTGCACACATGAGCAGGGAGAGACAAGAGCAGCCACATGGCTCCTGCTATAGCTGAGGGCCAGGAGACAGCAGTGTCCTTGGTTCCTCGGTGCTGCTGTCCCAGCAAAGACATTTCTCACAGAGCTCAGTGTGTTTATAAAGAGAATAATCTTGTTTCATCACTCTTGGCTAACAGAAACCCAGTTGGTGGCATCTATTTCTGCACCAGCCAAAGCCAGGGCCGGGATTCTCCCACCTTCTGTGTGGCACAGCAGCCTCCAGCTCTGCACAAGTACTGCCCTTTTCACACCTCTGCCTGACCCTCATCCCACCTGGACACTGGAGCCATGCAGGGAGAGGGCTTCTGGGTTTGGGTGAGCTCCTCTCCATCCCTGGTCCCGTGTGGCCTTGGGGACAGCGAGCCCCAGCGTTGGGGTCGAGCCAGGATCAGACACCCACCCCAGCTGTGAGACCCCCACAGTGTGTCCCCCCATGTATGGGGCTGTGGGCTGGAGGGGTTCAGTGCCATTGAGTGAATGATGTTGAGATGCCTTCACCCCTTTCTTTGAGCCCTCTCCTGGAACAGCCCCGTCCCCAGCCTGGGCTGGCTGCGGTTCCAGCACTGACACATTTTTGGCCCACCGTGCTCCTTACGCTGAGATGTGACTCCAGAGGAGCTTTATCTGTTTTCCACCCGCCTCACAAGAATTTCCTCAGGCACTTTCATGCCCTATTAGGGTAAGAGGGAACGTGCACTTTCAGTAGCTCCAAGGAGAAAACATCTGCTGGGCAGCAAACTGCTTTCTCCAGGGCTTCCTGGGTTATCAGGGTTGGAGCAGGCGAGGCTGTGGCTTGCAGGGATCCCCTCAAGAGGAGCAGAGTTGGGCTGGCAGGATGCCAGCCCCAGGGATGGGTATGACTCTGATACCAAGCCAGGCAGGGAAAGTGGAATTAATGGGCTGTTCAATCTGACCTTGTGGGAAATCCTTATCTCAACACCTTACACACACAGAAAGGGAAAAATGAAGTGGGACTTTAATCTGCAAAAATGACTGTGGAAAATGATGGCTTCTCGTTCAATTGATCTGGTGCTGCGTGGAGTGGGAAGGCTCTGACCCCCATCCAAATGCTTGGAATCAGCTGGCAGGGAGCCGGGCTTTAAAATCATCGGATTCAATCAGGCTTTGGTCAGAGGTTATCATCATCTCAGTGGAATGTGAAACAGGCTTATCTTGAAAAAGAAACAATATTTCAGTAAAATGTCCAATTAAAATAGAAAGCCAGTGATAAAGAAACCCTCCCTCCTCCTGGAGGAGGAACAATTTTTTCAGCTTATCCTGGTGCTGAGCCAGAACCCTTTGGCTTTCTGAGTCCCAAGTTTTTTCATTTTGCTCCTGCAAAGCCTGATGAGCCTTCAGTGGCCACCAGGAGGGATCTGGTGTCTCATCTACCTGGGTTCCCTCAGCAGCCTTGGGTGCAGGTGCCTGGGAGCTGTGGGAGCTGCAGCCCAGGCCATGGGCTGGCTGCCCTCACACCTCCCAGCTCCCTCTCTTCTTTCTCCGAGACCTCAGATTTGTGAATGTCTACTCAAGAGACCCAGAGGGCTGGAAGAAAAAGGCTTCTACCCTAAATTTTGATAAATAATTTGGGTTTTGGTCAAATGCAACATTTTAAGAAATTTAAAAAAAATTTAAATTTATTTATTTATTTATTTGTTTGTTTGTTTATTTATTTATTTATTTATTGACTGGGGGAAAAACCCAAAAAACAGATACAGCAGTTCCTCACTGTTTTGGTTTGGATTGCTGAAATCTGGAAAACATTTGAATTAGAAGTTGCTAAAACTTTCTGTTGAAGAAAACCAACAATCTTAGAGTGAAAACACAGACCTTCTGATCCATTTTAGCTCTGGTGGACCTGGCAGTCGAGTAAAACATGCTCAGCTTATGGATCCATCTGTTTGGCAGAGCCTGGGCCTCGGCAGGAGCTCCTGGGTGAGGTTGGGTTCCCTCGAAACAAATGACTGCTGCATCCCTGATGTTTTCTTGGAAGTGGGAATTCCGAGGGCAGGGCAGGGAGCAGTGCAGGTACAGGCAGGGAGGCAGGAGCACACAGGTGATGAAAAGGCTGGAAGACCCTGATTGCACATGTGCTGTGAAGATGTTTTGTGCTGTCAGCAGGATAACCTGGCTGCTTTCATCTTGCAGTGGTGCCCAATTAAATCAGGGTCCCCCAGAGCTGAGCCCCTTTGGTAATGGAGTGGTTGGAAGCTGGGATGAATCAGTGGCATTTGGGCACAGCTCCAAGGCTGTGCTGCTCTGGGAGCTCCATTCCATCTGCACCCAGGGCAGCAGGGAGGACAGCAGACCTGAGATCCAGAGGTAGGAGGAAGAGGTCCAGCTGGCAGCAGCAAATCCCTCTTTTCCCCAAAGATATCTCTGTGGATGCTCTTATGAGCTGCTCTGAGCCTGGCTCTGCTGGCAGGACAGGCTCCAACAGAGCGAGGAGCTGCCTGTCCTGCCTGTCCAAGGCCAGGGCAGTGTCCCTGGTCCCCTGGAGCTGGCAGGCTCTGGCTTGTTCTGCTCCATTTAGAGCCGGCTCCAGGCAGCTGCCGCCTGGCATCCCAGGGCTGTGGGGTGAACAGAGAGCAGCTGTGCTCTGTGCCAGTGCCCCCAGCTCCTCACAGCTCGTGGGCTCCCATGCAGGCTGGCACAGCCCAGCTCCAAGGGCCGCTGGCCACCCAGTGCCGCTCGCTCACGGGGCACTCGGGGTGGCAGAGATTAACTGGGCAAACCTCCCGCACGCGGGGCTGGGGTGCGTAGGTTGTCGTCTTATTGAAGACAGCTGCAGATCTGTCTGCCCTAAGATTAATATCACTTTAACTGTTCCAAGGGGAAGTATCCCTCGGTGAAAGATGCAAGTGGCCCGGAGCTATTTAGAGCTAAGGATAACGTTTCGGCATTTTAAAAATTCACCAAGTAATCATAAAGGCTAATGCATGCTGAGCTCGTTAGGTGGCAGGGAGCTCTGCCAGGCCTGTGATCCAGAAGCATTGCACAGAAAAAGGATGCTTTTCTCCTGGCTGAATGGCCTGGCCGTGCCCTTTCTGTGGAAGGAAGGAGAAAAGGTCTGATTTATCCAGCTAAGTAGCCTGGGCATGTACAAAGTGCCACCACTTCTATGAAAGTACTGGTACCAAGAGTGAAAAGCCTGGGGCACCTCTGAGCTGCTCTGCAAGGTCAGGATGACTTCTTTTTTTGTACTTCTGTTGCAGTAGTATGGAGCTGTTTTCTTTAGGAAGCAAATTGTGTTGATTTATGCTTATTTCACAATTTAGATCGCCCCTTGAAGAGTCCATATTATAAAGAAGCAAAGGCTCATGCATCCCAGGGATGTCAGAGTCCAAGCTGAGTGGGTACTGCATGTGAGGAACGGAGCAAAAAGAGCAAAAGGAGGATGAACAGTCCAGCTGTCTGTCAGGGCAGGACACCCATGGGGTGGGACACACAGATGGGTTTGACTGAAGGTAGGGAAAGTGGCACGAGAGGTGGACTGAAAAGGGAAATTCAGTCCCATGGGCTGGTTACAGGTGAATGAGGGTAGCAGAATTTTGCAGGTGTCTGCATGCATGCAGAGGGAGAGACACAAAGGAGATGGATTGGGACTAAGCAGGAAGAAAGGGATGCCCCAGCCCTAGGGGTGACACAAGTCCAAAGACAGTGTGGAAAATGGAGAAGCCATAAAGTTCTGTCCTGGTCAGGATGTAGAATCACAGAATTGTCTGAGTTGGAAGGGAGCTTTAAAGATCATCCAGTCCCAGCCTCAGCACAGGCGTGTGCTGGTCAGGTCTGTGCTCTCTCACCCTTTACGATCGTGAACACAGAAAGGACCACGTTGCCATCAGCAAAAACACTTCTGCAGCTTTCCCTCTATCCCTTCTGAGTGCTGCAAACATTCCTGCCAAGACAAACTGTTATCTCAAGTTTCTTCAGAAGGACGAAATGATTTCTGCTGGATGCTGGAGATTTGGCTGGGAGCGGAGAAGTCAGTTTCCAGGAGAGGGGAGTTCAGCAGAAGTCTCCCTTCCCAGAGCTGACTGATGAATTACATTTGTTTCGTTGTCTTTTTGACAGCTCATAATACCAGGAATGGCAAGAATCATAGAATGGGTTGGATTGGAGAAGGTGTTCAGTTGATCCTTGCTCAGGGTTTGCTGTATCAGTGGGAGGAGAGAGACCCTGGAGAAGGAAGGACAGTTCTAGACAGGTCTGTCATTCCCTTAATAAGCAGTTGGGAATAGCTTGGGCAGAGAGCTGAGCTCTTGCCCTATTTCTAGCAGCAAGGTCATTGCTGCACCTGCAGGCACCCCAACCCCGCCTGGTATTTGCAGTATTCTCTGCTAATTCCAATCTCATTTGCAGTCTAATCCAACGTGGATGTGCAAAAGAGCATAAACTGTCCAAAGAGCCGGGCATGCTGGCTGGGCTTTGGGCTCACCTGTTCGCACGGTGCTCGGCTGCGGCTCGTGTGTCCACAGGGATTTCAGCAGCAGCCCGAGGAATGATTCAGGCAGTGTTTCTGGGAGATGGCCAGGAAGGACAGGAGTGGTTCTCTGTCCTGCACTAGTACAAAAACGATTAGAGCACTAGAGCCGTGCCAGAGGAGCAAATAAAACAGCAGATGCATTTAACCCTCCCATCCTGCTGGGAGCCAGCCGGGAGGCAGCAGCAGCAGGGCTGGGACAGGGGCTGCAAACATTGCCCACATGCCTCCCCTCAGTTCAGCATGGGGCTGCTGCTCCTCCTTGCAAAGAATTCACTGGAGCTATTTTTAACAGCACTGCCCAGGGAGGTGGCTCAGGGTGCAGCTGGGAAGTGTTCATCCCAGAGGCACTGCTTCGGCTGGGACGTGGGTTTGTAAAGGCCCCTCTTTGTGTTTATCCCCCCACTTGGATGTGTTTAGTGTTTGTGGCTCATTTTCCAGCACTGCCTTGAACAGGGGTTTTGAATTCTGCTGCTGGCTCCTCTGAAACCCGTGGGACTGTGTTTCCCCCTGACTTCCTCCATCTCAAAACTTTCTCCTCTGCTGGTTTCTGCAGGGGCTGGTTTCTGCAGAGATGCTGGGAGCTGACAGCACAACAAGCAGTAAATAAAAAAGTTTGGCCCTGATTAAATTGCTGCCTGAAAAACATCAAATTTACACTCAGATATTAAAAGGGTGGCATTTCCATTTTGCGAAAGCTGATTCAGCTTTTTCAGAAGATTTTAACCTCGGAAGAAATTTTTCTCTTTACATGTTTCATGTCCGAGGTTCAAAAATCACCTTCCTGACACCCTCAAACCTCCCTGGGCTTTTTCTTTCCTTAACTCCTGCTCCTGGCAGACCCCAGGCTTGGGCTGGGACAGGCTGTTGTGCCATGGGCTGCATGCACTGGGCTCTCCCAGGGCAGCTGGTATTTGTCTCCTTCTTTGCTGCCAGAGCCAGGTTTTCCTTCTCTGCCTTGAGCTCCCAGGGACTGCCAGCCATGAGGATAAATAATAAATTCAGGAATACTCGAGGCCAGTTAGATGTTATTGTTATAGCTGAGCCCTTTCCTCTTGGCTGGGCTTTGTCACAGTGCTACTAAACCCTCAGCGTGGGTTTTTGGAGGGTTGCAGCAGCTCTGCCTTCACTTGGTGCCCCAGGGATGTGTGGCACAGCCAGGGGAGATGTACTTAAGAAACCATGCCATGTCTCTGAAAGCCAAATGTTCATCACCTAGCTGCTGCCATAATAAATTATCTCAGCAGTGGAGGGACCCAGCGTGGGGCATCAGCATCCCTGCTGTCTGGGAGAGCAGCGTTCTCCTGGGATGCCAACAGGGACAACACGTGGGCTGCTGGGGGTGCCAGATTTGAAGCTGCAGCTGTGCTGACCATAGTCCCTCCAAATCAAACACTTCTGGATGACTTTGTGAGCAAGGAGACAGGAGCAGAGGTCAAATGTGTCCTGCAGAGCCAGAGAGCTGGGCAAAGCTGCCATGCAGCTTGCAGTCCCTGGGCAATGCAGGATCCCAAAGTTGTGTTGCTCAGCTTCTTGCCACCGCTCCTGTGTGGAGCTTGAGAGGTGCCCAAGCTGGACACCCCTCTGTGCCCAGGAGGGCTCATGACAGAGCCCTTCTAGCCTTGGGGCCGTGGTGGCTCACAGTGGTGGCTCAGCTCCCCACTGCCCACAGGGTCTCACGGCAGGCTCTGCAACCCAGGCTGGCATCTCCTTGGTCTTGCCATCTGCAGGAATTGCAGTACTCAAGCCCCACACAGCAGCCAAGTAGCATCCAGCAGCTCCTCTGGAGGAAAGGAAATCTCCACCAGGAGAAAAGCGTAACTGGGAGCTACCTTGTAACTCCAACACCCCCAGGCTGTTCTCTTGTGTTTTTCTGAGATACTGGGAGAGAGCTGAGCATGTGGGAGCCACCTGCACCCACTGGGTGACACGTGGAGTCCAGCTCTGTCCTCACTAGTGAGAGCAGACTCCACATCTAGTCCACTCCCAACGACTTTTTTGGGAGCCACTTTGAGGAAAGCACTTGTCAGGAGCTGCCTGCTGCTCCCCCAGCTGGGGCCAGCTGGCTGATTGTCTGGCTGGGAATTGGTCAGGGCAGCATCCTCCCGGCTCAGCAAGCAACTGAAAGGGAGAATTTTATCTCTTGTGGTGAGTCTTATCCTCCAAGAGCAGCAGGACAAAGCCAGGGGCTGGAGCCCATCCTGCTGGGATGAAGAGCTGGATCCCCCTTTTGAAAGGCTGTTCCCAGGAGCCAGCACCAGGCAGGCTGTGTGCCCCAGGCACAGTGTGCCCAGCCCACTCTGATCCCCCAGGCACGGAGAGCACAGAGATATCCCCCTTGGCCCCTACCAGATTATAGTGGAATTAATCACGCTGATTATATGCTACCAAAAAAGGAGGTGCTCTCTCTGTCTGGAGCTGGCTCAGACCCCCTGCTTGTGAGCAGCAGCTTAAAAATGCTGTTTTCTGCCTCATCATGTCTGGTCTCTGAGTTTGTCAGGAGCTGTAATAATTTTGGATAAAAAGACCAAGAATGACTGCAATCCCAGGCAGCTCAGCCTGCAGAGGAAGTGGGGAGATAACATATGAGTGTGGGCAGCGAGGTGAATCATGGCTCCAGAGGAGTGGGATGTCATCCCAGGGAGGGATAGGCTGAGCCACAGCAGCTCCACACCCTCTCCTCTATTGCAGGGCCCTGAACAGTGTTTTCAGCTCCCTGTCAAGTCACACTCTTGCCTGTGTCAGTTGGGATTGATGTCCCACATTTAGTTCTTTCCTTGCAGCTACTCAGAATGGCATATGTGTGTATCTTCTGCCTTCCAAGGCTCTCAGACCAGCATTTCTATCACCTTTTCATTGCACCTGTTGAGTATTCTGACTACAGCTAGTCTTGTCTGCCTACTGCATCTCAGTTTAATGGGAAAGAATTAATCCTGATTTCATGACTAACCGTCCAAAAATTCCTCTGGAGCTTTTTCACTGCCAGGATGAGAACTGCATCTTTCCTCCTTTTTTTTTTATCCTAAAACATGACCAGATGCCAACCTGAGTCTGAAAAGGGCTCATCAGACACCCTAAGTTCACGTTAAAGGTTGTGATTCGGGGTGAATTGGTGTTTGAGGAACGCTAACACCTTATCTTAAATGTCCACACAAAAATATGTGGGTTTGTATGTAAAATGGGAGCTACGGGCAGCCTTGGCAAACCTGATGGTCAGAGCATGGGGAAGGCAGCTCTTGGTAAGCCCCAGGTGGAACAAAGCAGATGAATATTTGGTGTTTCACCCACCCTTATTTTTAAGGTGCAACTTTGCTGTTTGAAGTCAGCTCCTTCCCAGACTGAGCAGCTGGGCTGTAAAGCCACCCTGCTTTTAGCAAAAAGATCACAGGGCTCCGAGCGTGAGGCATGTGAGGAATATGACAGCTGGGCAGTAAAATAACTCCCATAGCCCTGTAGCCCCATGGAGCAAGGAGAAGATGTGCTGGAAAGAAGTGGAGAGGACTCAGGGAGCCAAGATGAGACAGAGGCAATAGCTCTGTCTTTCCTACACTGGTGAGAGCAGCCCCATGGGCTGTGGTGAGTAAAGGAGCCCCTGGACAATGTGTGGTGTTTGCTGGAGAGCTACAGGAGAGACATTTGGGGTAAAACCTGTCTTAGGGGTGTGTGGGGCAGGGACACGCTGCCTCTGGCTCAGGGCTGGTGAGAGCACAGCAGAGTTCAGCCACCACATATTGTCCCCTTTATGCTCCAAAGATGCCTGTGTGATGCTTTGGGCATTCCTCTGAGCAGCACAGCAACAAGCAGCACCTGCTGCTTCACTGCAACACAAGAACACACTCACATTTGCAAACTCACCTGCCCTGTGCCCTTGTGAGGCTATGTGCGACCTTCCCACCTTCTCCCTGAGCAGCTGGGCCCCTTCCTCTTGAAAATCTGGTCTTTTCTCCTTGCCTGTCAGGTTTGGGGTCACCTGGGCAAATGCTGAGTGCTGTTGTACCAGACGGGCTGGTTTGATTTTGGTGCTGGACAGGGTTTGCTGCTCGAGCTGGGACAACCTTGGCTCAGAGGGTGCTCACTGTTGTCCCCTCTTCTCTCTGCAGGACGGCTCACGCCAAAGCCAAGGCTGAGGGGTCTGAGCAGGCAGCTCAGGCAGCCAACAACGAGTCGGGCATAGCCAGAACGATGGCCAGGGAGCTCTCCCCAGACTTCTACCAGCCAGGTAGGATCAGAGGCATCTTCTAAGAGGGGTTTTGCAATTTCCTTGGGGAATCTGTTCAAATATTTTACCCACTTTATAATTTTACAAGTTACCCTCCTGTCTGTCCTAAATCCTCTTTTGCTCAGTTTCAGCCAGGCCCCTGCCCTGGCTGTTTTGCTGCTCTCCTTACACCACTGTTTTACCCACTGTGTTACCATAGACTGGAGGAAAATCCCACAGTCCCTCAACCTCTCCCCACACACCAAAGCCCTCAGAACTCCAGGCAGGACAGGCAGCAAGCTTGGGGCTATTTGCAGCACTCCTGTAGATATATCCCTTGTGGCTTTTTCTTGGAACAGCTTTGCACATTACCTCCCAAGCCCATATCCTGTGGGGCCCCACAACGCATAAGGGCACAATCAGACTCTGCTAATTAGGGGCTTTAATATCCTATAAGAAAGCAGCTAATGCAAAATACTATTTCCCTGATTCACTATTTATTTGTTAGCATCACTGCTGATTATTTGGCTGGGAAAGTACTTGGGAGGTTCCTTCTGTGAGACCAAGCACTGAGGATTAGTAGATAGGAAGTGTAATATCAGAAGCAGCATTGTGAATGCCATTACCTTTCCCTAGACTGAGTTAGCCCTTCCTGGAAAACTTTCCTTTCTAGAGAGGGAAGGTAGTAACAGAGCAGAAAATAAGATTCCAAGTGCCTACATTTGCATCCCATCTTTCTTATTATCTGGCTTTGTTGCCTGCAATGAGTGCCCCATGGCTGCTGAGGCAGGATCATAAGGGATTATCATAGCAGCAGAACTGGGGTTAGAAGCCAAAGGTTGACTCCTGCTCAGCAAAACCTGACACCTGCTCCTGCTCTGATTTTGGTGTCTCTGCATCTCCTGTACTACACCCCAGCACAGGGGGAACAGGGAACAGCCCACAGCCAGCACTTGGCTGGGGAGAGTCATGCTGACAGATTTGCCTAAATCCCCTGTACTCCCACCTTGCTCTGCACCTACCAGCTGGGGAGACACTGTGCTGGAGGGCTGCCTGTTCCTCCCCACTGCCCAGCAAGGCCTGTCAGAGCTGCTTTGAGTGGGGAAACACCACAGCACCCGGGCATGGGCATGAGCCAGCGTGTGGCACTTCATTTAACAATGGCTAACCATTGCTTGATCCTCACATAAGCCCCCCCAGCTGCCACTCACAGCTCCACATTCACTCTTTGCACACTGGGGTATTTATAGCACAGAGGCAAAGGAAACTGGAATTCCCAATGGGAGGTTTTGGACATCCAGCTGGATTATTTTTTCCACCCATGTCGATTGAATGAGACAATTGAAATGGTCTCTGTAAAATGCTCGAGGCAGCCTGACCTCCACTTCTGGCTCCTCAGATGCTGGATGTTGCTGTTATGTAGGGCCTCACTTGGGTCCTGGACTCCCTCTCTCCAGGCCTTGTAAGCTGCTGATGCATGTTGTTCTTCCATGATTCTTTTACATCTCTAAATTCCCAAAGTGCACAACAAGGGCAGATGTCTCTTCTTGCATGGCTGCACCATCCAGGAACAAACAGACAATAGTCCACCCTTGGATTTTACTAGGACTGGGAGCTGCTGGTCACAGAGCTAAGAGAGCCCTGTAGTGTTTTGTAGCTGTGTTTCTCCCTGCTATCCTGGCAGATAGACCCTGCTCTGTCTGGCACAGACAATCCTGCTCAGCAAGCCTCATATCTCTAATAAGTATTGAGCCCTGGATTTCAGTTAGGGTATCATCCCTAATAGCTTTGAGGAGAGAGATGTAAGCCAAAGCCCTTCCTGAAATGTTGTGCTGGGAGATGAAAGTGAGGAGGTGAGTGTGGTGCTCTCCAGGCAGTTGGTTTGGGGTTTTTTTTGGTGTGAATTATTCAGGAAGACAAGAAAGCAGCAGGAGAGAGCAAGGAGCCTGGAGCTGCAGGCAGCCTATTTTGAAGAGTCTGAACAACTGTTGAAACGGCTTCCAAATAACTTACTGGCAGCCAGAAATAAATGGCCCTGAATGGGTCACCTGCTGATTGACAGGAGTGGGCAGGCAGGGCAGAGCAGCTAAAATCAGTGCCCTCCTTCTCCCCACTGCCCCTCCAAGCAGAGGGGAAGGTAGCAGTGTGCAAATCATACCACTGATTTATTAGAGAGAAAGGAGCACCAAGCCAAATTTCCCAACCAGACTTAAGTCTGCATCAGTTCTTGGGTGGAGGAGATAAGGAGAGGGGCCTTGAGGCAGCCAGGGATGGTGCAGCTCCAGGATCTGTGTTGTTCAGGAGCACAGACAAGCCCTGTAGGTCTGCACCCCTCAGCATCACTGGGGTTCAGCAGAATAAGGGCAAAGCAGGTGCTTGGCTTTCTAACCAGATGCTTTGTGACCTTGCACTGCCCATAAAGGGCATGATGCTCTTCTTGTTCTCACTTGTTATGATCATCATGGTGATGTGCAAGGACCCCTATCCCAGCACATGTCCCAGCATACAGAGCACTGTGCAGGGTTGTTATTCCACAAGATATTCCCAGTTGCTTAGTGGTGGATTTTGGTCAGCCAGACATCCACTATGATAGATATCTTCAGTGTCAGGCTCTGGCTGACTTCCCCAGACCCAGGCTGGGCTGCAATTTGCTGTGCAGACAAGGCCTAGGGTTAATAAGAAGTAAAGATTTAATGATAAGTGAATAATTGAAGTGAGGCAACATTGCTAGGAACTCATAAGTCAGCACGAGAGATGAGGCCAGAACGAAACCCTGAGTCAGCTCATGTGATGGTACCAGGTATCCTCTTTAGCCCCAGCATGACCCATCTGTGTGATCACAAGAAGCTGGGCTGCAGATTTTCACTGTTTCTTTACCCTCATCTGCAGCTCTCCACCCGCTCCTTCCTGCCTGGCTCTTCCCAACCAGGCAGCACACGACGGGCCTTGGGGCCTCTGGCTGCTCCTGGAGGAAATCGCTCCTGGCAGCAGGCTCTTATTTGTGTCCTTCTCACACCCTCCAACCCGGACCCTCGCACAGCGATCCCCAAATCCATCAGGGCAGGGGGCGCAGCTGCCAAAGCCGTGATGGTGCCGTCCCCCAGCCCTGGGGAGACTCCTCACACCAACCCCTCTCTCCGCAGGCCCCGAGTACCAGAAGCGGAAGCTGCTGCAGGAGATCATCGAGAACGCGGAGCACGCGGTCAACATGGAGGAGGAGGCACCACGGCCCGAGGGTGCCCCGCCGCCCCCCACGCCGCCCGAGAGCCCCCAGCTCCACGAGCCCGAGGAACCGCCGCGCCGCACCAGCCCGGCCCCCAGCCCCGCCGCCACCCCTCCCGAGGCCAAGCGCGCCAAGGCGGCTCCCCAGCAGGACGGTGCCCTCCGTCCGGGTAGCTGGGCCGAGGCGGGTGGCCGGGCGGGTGGGAGCCCCGCGCCCCCCGAGGGTGAGGCCCGTCCGGCCTCGCGGGGCCGGGCCCGCCCTGCCGAGCAGATGGAGATCGGGCCGCTGC
Source organism: Lepidothrix coronata (assembly GCF_001604755.1). Taxonomy (NCBI): domain Eukaryota; kingdom Metazoa; phylum Chordata; class Aves; order Passeriformes; family Pipridae; genus Lepidothrix; species Lepidothrix coronata. The sequence goes on from NW_016690279.1 coordinate 2,829,784, forward strand.
AGCGCATGGCGCTGGAGCCCGACGTCGAGCTCTTCAAGGGCTACCACAGCTATGCCGTCCGCACCTCCCCGGTCACCCCCGCCACGGACTATGAGGAGGAGCAGTTCCCTGAGCACGAGCCGCCCTCCCCGGAGCCCCGGGGGGACCCTCAGCGCCGGGGGGGCACCCCTGCCCCGCTGCAGGAGCGGGAGGAGAAGCCGGCGGCCTTGGCGGAGGCCAAGCCAGAGTCGCCCTGGCCCAAGGAGCTGCAGCAGCGCCACAGCCCTGAGCGCAAGCCCACGGGCCGGGCAGAGCCCGCGACCGACAGGAAGACTGAGGCCAGGGCACCAGGGCGGACGGAGCCCAAGGCGGGGGCCAAGCGGAGCCCGGCCCCGGTGGCGGCGGCGGTGGTGGCAGCACAGAAGGTGGAGGAGTTCGAAGAGGTGAAGTGGAGCAGCCCTGGGAGTCCCCCAGGGAACTACCTTGGCCTTTCATTTATTGTTCCCAGGAGGTCTGACAGGACCCATAGAGATGCAGAGCCCACAGGCTTGAGCCTGCAGCGGGTCCCCAGCAGTGCCCAGAGGCTCATTTTGGAATGCCAGAGCTTGCTGGAGCAGAGCCTTGGTGTTCCCCATCCTGCCGCCGTCCCAGCCTGCCCTGCTCCAGATGCTGGGGCTGGCATTCATAACCCTCCTGTTTTGACCTCCTCTCTGCACCGGGGCAGATATGCTTTCAGACACATCCCTATTTCAAAATCTGGGGAAAACAGGCATCTTCCAAATCATGTTTTAGACTTTTCTCCCCTTTTCCCGCCACTTTACCAGCCAACATTGATCTGAATATTGGGGGGAAAAAAGCAGGGAAAAAACCTAGTGTGTTTCTCTTTTATCTGTTACATTTACTTTTTTGCTGTAGGGGCACCTGGTGAGCTGAAAGATGGTGTCAAATCACCAGCTGATTTCCCAGGTTTAAAATACACTCACTGAAATTCAATTTTGCTGTTAGCAAATACAGCTGGAAACCCAGACATTTTATTAGACCACTGAGTCTCATCTTGCAGCCCTTTGGACATGAATGGTTCCGATGCAACTTTAGAAAAGCCCAGCTTGGAAATATTTCAGTCTGAAATTAAAGCATTACAATAATCTCATATGGGTGCTTTCATTCATCTTAAAAATGGCAACTTTACAAACATGGGCCTAGGGGGTGCAGAAAGGAGTTGGGAGGAGCAGCTTGACATGGGCTCAGCAGTTCATGTGCCTGTGGTTGGGGTCTCCTTTAAATTGATTTAGCCTCAGAAAAAGCCTGATTTAGCCTCCTTCTAAGGAGTTTGCAGGGAAAAATTAGGAATAGGGATTGATAAACGTTCCCTTAGGTTGAAATTTAGGCTGATTGTTAAGTGCCAAATTTCAGCGTTTCAGGAGGGGGTGATTGTGGTATTTTTGAACAGCAGAATCAAGCTGCATCTGTCTCTGCTGGAGCTGTGGTGTGTAATACTCTGTTTTGGGTTTTTCCCTCAGGGACCTAACACAATCGTGATCTGCATGGTCATCTTACTGAACATTGGTCTGGCCATCCTATTTGTACATTTTTTGACATGATGAGCCTCTTGGACAAGGTAAGAAGAGGAATGAGATTTTACCCTCGCTTGTAGACCTCACTGGATGTTTTAGGGTTGACTCGCTCTACCAGCCATGCAAATAATTCACTGATAGATGCCCATGTGATGAAAATGCAGGGGCACTTAATAAAGCAATTACCTTGCATTAAGCATCGAGATTCTCAGTTACCCCTTGTTTGTTCCAACAGTGGTTTGTGGAGTAACTTCAGTGGTTGGTTCTCATTTTTCATAGAAAATATGAAACTGAAATTTGCAGTTTAATTGCACCAGTGCAAGTTCTGCAGCCGCTGTTACGTGATTGTTTTACTAAAGGTAAATATGAGCCAAGATGTCTGTCAGACTAAGGTTAAACTGGAGCTTGAATTGGAATGAGGGTTTGAATATGGATTTGGTGGCAGTAAAATTCTGTGAGGTTTCTCCTGCCTGTGGGGTTCCTACAGGCAGGAATGTGTCCTGGGCTTGAACAAGATTTCTTTCACCTTGAGCTCAAATAGTTCAAAAAAATCTGCCATCAAGGCTGAACCTGACCCTCGAGCCTCATGTAAACAAAACACAAAGAGGCACCTCCCAAGCCCCTGTGACGGTGTTGGGCTGCCTTCCTGGGGCCTACTGGGGGATGAAACTGCTCTGCTGGGCACTGCTTTGTGTCGTGTTATTAGTCCCCATTCAGACCATGCAGGTGAAAGCCTTGCAGACAACTGCAGTTACATGTTGGTTGTGTGTCTTGCTCCCCCTTGACTCTCCTGTTCATCTGTGTCTGGGACAGGCGTTGCTGCTGATGGAGACCTCAGACCTTGGCGGGGATTAAAGCTCAGCCACCCGGAAACACCTAAGAGGAGGACTTGAGATCCCAAGGTTGCACTGCAAACATCAACCTTAAACGAGAGCACCTGAAGATCAGTTCAGTCTCCTGCTCCCAGGCTGGGGCTGGCCTCTGCAATCTACCAAGGAAAAGCCAGGATTTCTGCACTGTGGTCTCCTTCTCTTCTTTGTATAAAATAGCAGTTGCCTTAAATTATTCTCACCAAAGCCATCAACTGTCCTGCCACGCCGGGGATGAGGGATTTATCTGTAGCTGTAGGAAAACGAGTGAGAAGGTCTCATGCGTGCACACTGACGTGTTTTGTAACTCCCTTGGTTGACTTGGTGTCAGAGATTTTCCAAAGGTTATCACCCATGGCATGGAGCTGAAGCGATACACAGCAACCAGAATGACTTCTGAGAGCCGCGCCATGGCCAGGGGTGGACGATGTCACCCTCCGTGCTTGGAAGTCATCCAAAGGGATGAACAAAAAGTCTTTCCTTTCCCCCCGTCACCTGGAGTCATTTTCCGCAAATGGAGGACTGAGAGGGGGAGCAAGTTGAAATTGGGCTTGTTGAAGTGTAACCTGAGTCCTGCCCATGCCGGCCGACGCATCGCGGACGGGGCCGCGGGGTGGGGTGCGAGGGACTGGTGGATCCAAGGCTGTTGGTGCATGTGGGGGTGCTGTGGGTGGAGATGGTGCCTGTTTTGGGACCAGGCACCGTCCAAGTGTTCTCCTGCCACCAACAACGCTCTGCACAGAAGCGTCTTGCAGTGGGTGGCTTCCCGCTGTAACGGGAAAAGGAAGCAGGTGTGCTGAATTTGTCCCTTTACCCCCTTTTTTCTATGAAAATGTTGCAAGTTACAGTAAAAAGGAGGTACTTGCTGAAAATACCTCTGTATGCCTGCAGGTTCCTCCCCTTGGGCTGCAGGGGGGCTCCTGGGCTCTCACTGCACGGAGTGAACAGACTTTCCAGCCAGAGGATGCAGGGTGGCTGTCGTGGGAGAGGTTACCTTATTCCTGAAAGAAAAAAGGTGCAGAGACACGAGTGACTCCAGTGTATTTGGGTGTTGGGCTCAGAAATACGCAGCAGCCAGGCTTTCAGCAGGGGCAGAGTACAGTGGGGCAGTTCCAGCTGTTGTGTGCGAGGCTGAGGCCTGGGTGGTTTGCACCGATTTTCCCAAAGCTGCGACAGGGAGTGACCTTTGAAAGGAGATTTTTCCACCATGATCTGCTCTGATCTTTAGCAGTGCGAGCTTGGAAAGTCAGCACAGATGAAGTTACAGTTTAGTGTGAGGCTGAGTGCTTGGACATGTTTCTTCTTTCTTTTAAGAGCAATGTGTATTTTCTATCCCTTTTTAAGATAATCGGAGATGTTATTTATAGTTGGTTGTGCACCTCTGTGTATCCTGAAGTCCCACAGCACAGGACTGGGTGGGAAAACCTTGTTGGACTGGAAGAAATGGGGAAATGATGGTTAAGGAAAAAAACAGATGCCCAGTCTGCTCCAAAGGTCAATCTGGAAGGATTTCAGAGATGGGGTGGCAGACACGCAGGGGTTTACACTGACTGGAGACACAGGGCAAAACCTGCCTAATTTATCTACTCTAGCTATGGCATAAGAGAGTGAGAATAATTCAGTACTTTTCTTTGTGAACCAATTTTATTTTTTAACCTTATTCAGCTCAGGAACTTTGCCACAGTAGCAAATACGAGGTGTTAACTGTGGGAGAAGTGAATGTGATCCCTAAAAGCCATGTGGCTGTACCAGTCCTGAGAAAGCTGTGCAGCATCATCTACACTTCCACAGAGCATAGTTTAGTAGCAATTTGCTTCTTTTCTCTTTTATTTTTTTCCTTTTCTTAAGTATAAATGTATTGCAAACCCCAGGCTCTGCTGCCTTTGACGTTTTATCTCAGTTTGCTGGCATTCACTTGCCAGCTCTGCAGTTTCAATATGCCAGCTGCTTTTATTCACCACCAAGAGAATTTCCATCCAGAGACCTGAGGGGCTTTTACTTATCACTAAGCACAAAAATGGATCTTTTTCAAGAGTGCTAAGGTAATTCCCCCTCCCCCCAATTTTTTATGCATGTGATATGCACTCATTAATGTGCTTTCCTCCTAGTAACCTTCTGAGAAATGGTGGTAGATTTGCTTTTATGTGACATATAACTATATCCATATTGCACTGAGATATGGATATATATACATAGAGAGAGAGCCCCTTAGGGGTTTCATTTTCTTAGATGCAAAATACCAGATTTACCTCAAACTGCATGCTTTCAAAACTGACTAGGATATTGTGTTATACTTTTCAGGTCTTACAAAGATGCAGATACCTTTTGCTCTTCACACAAAAATACCTTCATCACAGATTTTGCAAGCTGTTTACTACAATCTGTGTACTACTGTCTAGAGTTTTCTGTCGGTTGTTCTGCTGGATTACGTGCAATAATAAACAGTTATCTGCTCACTTTATCCACGTGGATCTTTGCAGGGGAATCCACAGGTTTCTTCCCGTGTTGACACATTCACTCCAGTCTTAAAGGAGAGAGTGTTGCAGAATTTCACTGGCGGCACCTGGATGTTTTTCAGCTTTTCCCCAGTTGTCCCTTTTCAAAGTCTTGCATTCTTTTATTGACTGGGGGTACTTTGCAAGGAGAGCTGTTTTCACTTACTGCTCTTAAGGAGTTTGGTGGCAGCAGTCTGAGGACACCCCCTGCTCTCTGAGCACACTCTGTGTGCCACCATCCTGCTGGCCTCTGGCAGAGGTTGCTCTGGGCCAGGAGGAAAGGCAGGACACTGGCCCAAAGCCTGCCCAGGCAACGCAGGCGGCCGCTGACAGGTCCCTTTGCTGCCTCCCGACCCCAGGGCTGCTGCCAAGTTTCCTCCAAGCTGTGCGTCACTGGCTGCTCCTCCAGTGCCACATTCCTCCTGGGTTTGGGCAGGAGTGATTCTCCTTTGCCTGTGACCCGTCCTCTCACTCAGCCTCTTGAAACAACCCAAATGAGAGGAAAGCCAGACGCGAGGGGCAGGGAGATGGCAGATGGGTGATTTATGGGGGAGGATGGAAGAGCAGAGCCCAGCACCAGCCTAGGGCAGCAGAGCCCCGGGGCCTGAGGAATCCAGAGTAGCTGAAACCTTCAATCCCTTTTCTATTTCTGGAGTGTCTCACATGAGCAAAGCTGGGCTGTGCAGAGAGGCTGGCGGGATGCAGGCTCAGTCTTCACAGGCAGGAGTGCCACCCTTGGCTTTGTTCAGTGCAAGGAGTCTTGCGGCAGAAGATTTCATGCCTTGGTAGAGACTTAAGGAGCTGAGTTTGATGAAACGATGGCTTTACTCTCCTCTGGGCTCGTTTTCCTTCTGGTATGCGAGGAACCAGCCGCATCTCATTCATCAGTTGGGGACAGCAGGGTAACTGGAGCCCTGTGCACCTCATAAATCTCAGGCTGATGAATGGAGCAGGTCTTTGGCCCATGTGGCAGAGACAGCAGGGAGGTGGGTCGGTTGCTAAAGCAATGACATGTTGCTTTAAAAGTATTAATAAAGGCAGAACAAGAAGCCTGCACTTTCCTCAGGGTAGGGAGGACAGTGCTGGGGTCTGTGGCTCAGTAGCTGCTGATTTCAGGGGTAGTGTCCCCCCCACTGTGTCCATCCGAGTGTCCCCAGGGGCGGGCAGGGAGGTGTCTGATATGTGAGAACCTGGCTAAAGGCACTGGCCTGATCCTGTGTCGAAGGGCAGCAGCCTTGCCCTCCACTGGCGGGAGGGAAGGTGCAATCTGAGCCCCAGTGTCCTTTGACAGTGACCTGCCCAGGCGCCCTGGAGACAGCTCCACTGTCCTTGCAGGGCATCGGGGCTCTCAGGAGCAACCTTTTCTCTTGGCCTTTGTCTTTGCACAAGAGGAAGGGCCAGGGCTGGGCTAAGGGTGGCCCTGGCAGGGAGTAGGTGCAGGGAGAACATGCAGAGGGGTTCCTGTGCTCCTTTCTGGCCTAGGAGCCAGGAATGGGGCTGGCTCCACACCACTGCCTTTGCTTCAGGACCCTTCCTGGAGGAAGCCAGTGTGAGTCCCAGGAGCAGTAACAGACACCATCAGCAACTCCAGTGAAGTGTTTTCCCATGCCTGGCCCCAGCCTGCTCTGAAAGCCAAGGGCATGCCATGCCCAGCTTGGGGATGGCATCAAGGGTCCCCACAGTGGCCACTCTCTCCTCTTCTCTTCTGCCAGAAATGCTGGCACTGCACAGCTGAAAAAAGTTGCTTTTATTTTATTTCCTCTGAGCAGCCACTCACACCATGCCCACAAGGGCAGAGAGGATCAGCCAGCCTGGGAGCACCATGGGCCCTCACTGAGGAATTCAAAATCATGTTATCACCAGGACGACCCCAGGACCTTCTTCCTGAGAGGAAAAAGCTTTTAAAAGCTTCCCAGCTTGTGGCTTCAGGCATTCATTCCCTATTGGAGGAGCAGTGAGCGGCCACCAGTGCAGTCACAGCATCCCCTGTCTCTATAGAAACAGCACACTCAGAGCCCAATTCATAAGGTGGTTATTAAAGAAAATTCAGCAATTATAAAGCAGATTGTCCTTAATACTTCTGTGACATGACACCCATGTCAGAGGGACCCTGTGGTGTTACAGTCACGTTCCCTCCCTCGGGCAATAGCTGGGAAAGCACCCGGGATTTGGGGCACAGGCAATGCCCTCCCACTGGAGCCTGCACTTAGACCCTGGCAGGGCAGAAATGTGCAGGGCTAGTTAACTGCTGAACTGAGGGTATTTCAGTAAAAGTCAGTCCTGCAGGACTGACAAGCTTTGATCTGCTGAGTGTCCCAGCCTGCTCCTGGAACAGATACCTTGGTTTGAGGAGTCCTGAGGAGCAACCCCTGAGCCAGTGCAGAGAGCAGGCAGGTTCAGGGGCAACGCTGGCCAAAGAGCCCTACAGAAGCTTTGAAGTGCACATGAAGTGCAAAATAAATAACTGCTGAGTGATTACATTAATACTGCTGTAGGCTTTAACAGCATCTCTTTAATTGTGGCCTGCTTGAACTAATTAGCTCAAAGAAGCAGCTGGGGGCCAGACCAGATTGAAGAGGTGCTGTATCCAATCCCTTCCCTAATGTGTGGTCCACGCTTTCTTGTGGCTCTGATAAAATTAAGGAATTGCTCAGCATCCTCTTCAGTGACCTGAGTATTATTCATTTAAAGGTACCACTATTTGATCTCTGTACTGTGCTCGAAGCCTGCTCTGGTTGCAGGGAGGTGTGGGAACCCTCATGGCCTTTTTACCCCTTGTTAAGGGAACTGCTGGTGTTTTGTGGGTCACTTCCTAACGTGGCCCTGGGGCAGGCTGGCTTCTGGAGTGCTGGCCAGTGTTGTAGGGGAGAGGCTCTCCCAGAGAGCCATCAGCATGGCCATGCTCTCCTCTGGCACAGGCTGGCATAGATGCCCAGTTTTCCCAATATTCCACCACTCAAAAAGACAAGGTGAGAAGACAATCTGACTGGGCTTAAACTAAAGATTTTGATAAGTTATTTAACCTTTTGTGCTTTGCAGGAGTACATAACCCTTGCTGAGGTCCCATGTACTGTGTAGAGGCACTTACTGTGTGGGCTCTGTCCCTGGGACCAGCCAGATTCAGGTAAACGTGCTGGATGTGGTGTCTCCTAGACTGAAAGTCCCTGATGAATGCGAGGAGCTTCAGTCAACCTGTGGTCCTTCAGGCCCAGAAACCTTACTCACCCCTCTCCCAGCAGCCCTTCCCCAAGGCTCTGCCTCCTCCATCCCCCTCTTTGCACTGCTCACAAATTCTTCCCCTCTCCCCAAGGCTCTGCAGCAGCACCAGGTCCCTCCTCTCCTGCCAGGGGACTTATTTGTTTGTAATTGAAGAAACCAGATTGTGTTTAAGCAGGTTAACAGGCACTGGAAGGGCAGGGGTTAGAAATAATAAGCTTTAATTAGGAATGTAGCAGGTTAGATTAACCTGAGGAGCAGCTTCAATGTGGTAGATTATTTGGGAGCAATAGATTCTTTATTTGATGGCATATTTATAAACTCACAGCCTACACTCATGCCACTGAGACAAATAAATGCTGAGGGTAAAATACAGCTTCAGACTTTACGAGCAGGGTGGGATGTTGCAAGGTACAAGGTAATGCAGGCTGAAGGCTGAAGCCTGAGGGGAGCTCTTTGACTTCTTACAAGAAATTCAGACCCTGGATATCCAGAGGAAGTTACAGTGGTGAGTTAATTCTTTTAATTCCTTTCTGCTAGTGATTTATTTCCCGGCAGCACGTAGCTGCCTGTCCTCTTAGCCAGCATCTCTTTAGCAAGCTGAGTGCTGACCTTCTGCCTCCACTTCCAGCTAAAACTCTCTCAGCTCCTCCTAAAGTGTCAGAATACATGCAGGGGGAAAGAGCAGGAACTCATTCCTCATCTACAGAGTTTAACGCTCTGGTGCGTTTGCCGGAGAACTCGTGGTGCCAGGGGAGTTTATCTGCCAATTACTTCTCAAAAAATAACACAGGGTCATGCTGTACTTGGCAGCTAAGGGCAGAAGGGGGAGAACAGAACTGGGTTTTAATTGAATCCTAAGTATGTTGAACAGAAATTTCAGAACTATCAATTAACTGTTGGCCTGAGGCTGAAATTTAATTAAGAGAATAGCACTTTTAGAATGTCTCTCTCCGGGGGGAAAAAAACATAAATGGTAACAGTGAAGACTGGAAACGTGATGAGGAGGTGGAAAATATCCTGCTGGAGATACTTCAGAGTTAAGCTGCTCCTTGTGTTGGCAGAGATCAAGGCTGTCTGTCAAACACACATCCCATGCCTGAAAAACGCCTTAGGTCAGGATGCAAGTGGGTTTCCAAGCTCGGACAGTAAATCCTCTTCCCACATGGCCTCAGGGCAAAGCTGGCCTCCCTGCTGCTCTCTGCACCCTCAGCTTCAGGGTGACAGGCTGGGGGACACAGGACAGCCCATCCCTGAGGAGATGCTGCCCGTGCTTGAGGCCCCAGGGAGGCCCCAGCAATGGCCCAGGGCTCCTCTTCCTCCTCCTCCTCCTCCTTCTCTTCCTCCTCCCTGATCCTTGCTGCTCTGGTTTGATGCTTTTATCAATGGCTCATTCTGAGCTGCTAAGGAAAAATCTGTTCTAAGGGGAAAAAAACCAAAATCTGTACCAGAGAAAATATTGTTACAAGCAAATTCTCCCATGTTAGCAAAAACACTTCCATCCCAAATGTCTCTGCAGAACTTCCCTAACAGCAATAAATAAGAACTCTGTGCCTAAATTCCCAATATACACAATATACACAAAAGAGTGCAAAAGTGGCATGAATCCTTAAATTCCAAATCTGTTGTGTTTCAAATAATTGCAAAAAACAATGTTCTCTTCCCTCGTCCTACAGTAATTTTAGGGGCAAAGTAGATAATTAATAACTCACAATATAATAATCATACAAGCAAAACCACCCTACACACAATGAAATAGGTCCTGGACAGTTCTGACACACCAGGGGAATTTCAGGTCTTGTCCTGACTCCCCCAGTGAAGTGATGCAGAATGGTTACCCACATCTTATGCTCTTAAACATATCACACAGATATTTTTCCTGAGTGGATGCAAAATTCTAAGATCTTTTAACACTATAGTTTGCTGAAAACCAGTGTTAACTAGTGAGGCTGCACTGGCTGTTCAAATAATTTTTTGCAGTCACTTGAGGGTTACTGGTGGCTGAGACTTGTTTTACTTGGCAAGATCCTTAGGGTTTGGCTCGTGTGTAATCTGTTTCATTTTACTCTTAGTCCAGATAGTCTCTTGCAAGTCTGGGTCAAGTGTTATTGGGCTGGTTTCTTGGATGCTGAAGGTTATGAATATCCACTTTGCTCACAAGATGACAGCAGCAATAAATTGTGTCACTTACCACAAAACACTTGAGGGACTTTCACAAATTATTCTCAGGAAATAAGAGAATTTCTTCACCTGCCATTGAAATGCAACTGTAGCTGGGATGGAGAGCTCTCCACTATACAACTGCACCACATTGAGGCTTTCAGGACAAGGGTGCAGTTTCCAACTGAAAGAACTAGAGGAATTTGGACAGGAAAGGTAAAATTATCCAAAAGAAACTTAGACCACAATGTTGAAAGTATTACTGTTACCTTAGGGAAAACTCAGTATTAGTTTGTTCATTTTTCTGTGACAAATTCAACCTGTTTGGACCTTGGGTTTCTGTGCTACCAACACTGTGTTGCTTCCAGAGACACTACGTGAGGTTAATGACACCCAGCTTTGGTTATTCCTAATGCAGGTGTCCCCACCAGAGAGAATCCCTTTAAATCAGAAGTAGTCACATCTCGGCAGGCATTGATCATTGATCCTCAGCAGGGCTGTGTATTCCCCAGAGGACTGTGCTGAGATGAGAGGAGACACTGCTTAGAAGTGCCTAATTGTCCCCATTAACTCTATAAGGTCTGTAGAGAAGCAGCTCCCATAGGGTGTCTGTGTCAGAGGCATATAAATTTAGGTAGGGGAGTCTCACTCTCTAAGAAAATTGGTCCAGCAAGAAGAGGTTGTTTTTTACTTCCTTGAATGTTCTTATCTTCCTGGGTTTCCTTTCAGTGCTTTGGCCCAGCTCAACAAGCAACTGCTCTTGCACATAACAGAGAATGACATTGCCCTGCTGTATTTACAATAGATGCTTTAAAGATGCTAAACACTGATCTGCGCCTAACACTTCACCAAACAAGAATAAATTAGCGTGAAGGAAAAGCAAACCGATTTGACTTTAACAATGTGCTTTGTTAAATGCCCCGGAGAAGTGTTAAATGCATCTCCCTGCAGCGCCAAAGCGATTCCCCTTGGCGTTTTCCCAACACAGCCGTACAGCCACACAGCTCCCAAGATTTGCTTCAGGGTCCCAGGATTTGCTTGTTCTTCTTTGCAGGGGCAGGGAGGCTGTGCAGGTCTTCTTGCTGGGTGCCGTTGTGCTCAGAGCTGTCGTGGGAACAGTCCCTCCCGACGCTGTAGGGCGCCGGGGCGGCGCACGGGGCGGGGGGCTCAGGGCGCTTCTCCTCGCACTTGTACAGCTTCCTGAAGGCAGCCCTGAACTTCTGCGACATGAGGTTGTAGATGATGGGGTTGATGGCGCTGTTCAGGTAGATGCACATGCGGCAGAAGAGAAGGAACCAGGTGTTCAGGTAGGGAGGGTCCATGAAGGAGTTCACCACCACCAGCGTGCGGTAAGGCAGCCACAGCAGGGCGAAGAGCACCACCACCACCGCCAGCATTTTGGTCACCTTAGCGGTGGGAAATGCAAAAAAGAGACATAGTCAGGTGATGCTGAACCTCCAGCAGAACATTCCCTCCTAGAGAAGTGCTGCAGACAGCTCATTCAGTCTACACAGTGCTTTTATCTCTCTTTAAGCATTTTTAAAATAGGCACCCAAACCATGGAGCTCTTCGTCTCTGAAACTATTTTTCTCAGGAAACAATCTTGCATAAATAAACCCTTAAATTATAGGTTTTCATCTACCCTTGAAGATCCTCTAAAATGCTTCAGAACCATCCACCATCCTGGAAGTGGGCTAGGATAATCATAGAAATTTCTGTACCAGGAAAAAAAAAAGTTGACAGTTGTGCCTAACAATAAATCAATGGGGAAAATACTTGTCCAAAGGTGGAGACCTAAGTTTTGGGAGTACCTTAGAATATATCTCATCTCCCTGCCTAGGGTTTCCTGGTTTCCTACATCAGACATATTGTTCCAGGAAATAGGCTCCTGATACAGAGCAACAAGTGGGGGCAGAGGAGACTGTCAGGAGTCTTAAAGAAATTCCTCCTTGTGCTGATATGGGAGTTACTTAGCTAATTGGCATGGGTTATTTTAATTTGCAGCACACTGGGGAAGTACTACATTAACATAGTGGGAACAAGAAGAAACTGAGAATTCAGAAGTGAGCAGTAATTGCCCTCAGCTCGACACAAGCTTGCTTGGGAAAATGGGTGTTTGTACCGAAACCTCAGTGATTCTAATAATTTCAACAGCTATTTCTGGGAGGTGACAATCCTCATGCAACAAATACTTACAAAATACACACGTCCCCATGGAGGAAAATATGACTAAACACTGATGCCACATACATATCAAGGCAGTGGCGTTGCAAACGTCAGGGGGGGAGTTGTGCAATAACTCCAGTTCTCGGTATGGAAATAATCATAGATCACATTTACAGTCTCTCAACTTTTCTTGGAGTGCTTTTTTTACTTCCTCAGAAGGAACTATGCCTTCCTGTAATGCTGTGAGTAGAAACTGGGGGGTGGTTGGTAGTGGCAACAAAACTTTCCCTACAAGAAAGGGACTGTTATCAAGCTGAGGCCAAAATAGAAGGGATTTGCTGTGTGTGGTTTAATGGAACAGTGAGGACACTTCCCAGAATAAGATCTCACAGTGATACAATGAGTGTGGAAGCTGTTGCTAAGACTCCAGCTTGTTTGCTGCCACAGTTTGCTGCCTTTTGGGAAAGATATGAGAGAATGTGAAAGTGGTGTCAGTAAAAGCTTCAGAGCTTTGCAATGCCTTTACAAGGGCTGGCTGGATCCAGAAGAGCAAGACACATCTCACAAGCTTTTGGTTTTAGGTTTTGTGGCCTTCAAGCATCTTTCAGGGTAGCACCAGCTCAGGGACAACAATTTTCCAAGTGTTCTGCCACAACTTTGTTGCACACAGTGCACACGGAACAGCTGTAAATGAGCTGTGGATAGAAGCAAGATGCGGATTTGCAGACAGAAGGGGATGTTTTACCAGATCAGCTGATATTAAACTGAAAACTACTTTTAAGCACGTGAAACAGCGTTGTTAGATGGCCAAGGATATCTGCTGTACACACTTCTGACTACATCCTGGGTCCCTATGCCAAAGCTGAGGGGCAGCTCATCTCCCCAGCCAATGTCCCCCCTCCTGGTTCCCGCACCATCATCCTGAGCTGCATATCCTTTTTTTAGGAATCCCACTCCCTCTAGTGGTCCCTCCCCAGCAGGTGAAATAAGTGCTTGGAGGTGGCTTGCGTTTGTATCAGTGATGAACACAGTAAAACTTACACCTTGTGTAGTCCTGCTCTGGACTTAAATGTTTTCGAGGCACCAGTGAGGGAAGAGCAGCGTCTCCACACCCTGTAAGCAGTGGAGTGCTGGGGCTGTGTAGGAGCACAGTCACAGCAAAACACCCCCATCCAGGCTCTTTAGAGTCAAGGGAGAAAAATGGGTACCTCTGAGGTAGCCCCTGTAGGACCTCTCCCAGGGGACTCTGGGCACGGGACCTGGAAGAACCAGTTCCTCTATAAAGAGAGGCCAGAGGGGGAAGACTGTACTCCGGTCAGAGGGACCTCCTGAGCTACACACACTCAGCTACAGGAAGCCCTGGAAAACTGCTTTATAGTTTTAAAAACTCAGTGCCATCTTTATTCCTAACGATGCCAGCTCTGTGATGCCAGGCCATCCAGGAGAAGCCTGCATGCTGAGATATTTCGGGAGGTAATGATGATCTCGAGTAAACTCCCAGTGTAAAGGAAAAAAGAGCACAAAATGTTTCCAGGAGCTGGAGTGCCCCTCATCCAGCCCCAACAGCCACTTGTCCTAATGATGCTGGAGCATGCTTTGTGCAGCCCAGCCACTCCATGGCACAGCACCGGGGGGGTGAGAGGCACAGCCCCTCCAGCAGCTGCTCTGGAAGGAGAGATCCATTGACCTGCTTTGTATCAAGAGCCCTCGCTGCTGAACACCCTGCCTGAGGCTCCCACAGCAGCCAGTGGCCCTGGGAGAGCAGGCAAATACTTCTGCAGAACTCAGCACTTGCTTTAAACTTTTCAGTGCTGGAGAAAAAGGGAGGAAAAGCTGAACTGGAAAGACTTGGAATTGCATGAAGACATACACGTTCTGTGGGCTGTTCGCTTCCCCTCCGTGACTCTGACTCGTCTCTTCTGGGGAATGGAGGTTTCTGTGCAAGGCAGGCAACAAGACACTGAGTGGGAAACACAAGGACTTTAGGGCAGGCCTGCTTGCCTGTTTTGGGCTGTCTGGACATCCCAACAGAACTAATGATATCAAGGACTCAAACCAAACTCCCAAAATCAGCCCTTCCCTTTAAAACAGACTATGTCTCTGCCTATCCAGAAAGGGATGGGCTCCTGCAAACAGCAGGACGGTGGACAGGCAGGCAGGAGTGTCCCATGTCTAGATAATGATCTGTCCAAAGAGGTGGAACATGAGGCAGTGATTGTCCATGTGTACAGGGAAAGAGGAGGAATGAGGACAGAAGGAGGTGGAAGGAGAAGGATATGAGCAGTGAGCAGGCAGCTGAATGACAGAGGAATCACCAAGAGGCAAACACACCACTGTGACATCCAAGTACCTTCCCCAGCTGCAGGGACTGGGGGGGCTGCAGCCCGGGTTGGGCTCAGAGGGAAGGAAGCTCTCCTTTCCCTTTGCTCCTTTAAATCCGAGGTCACCTGCCCAGGACCCTGCCTGAAAGGCGAGTCTCGCTGGCATAAGGTGACCCAGCCCTCCCCTCCTCGGGGAGGCAATCAGGAATTAATTAGCCAGCAAACATGCCTGCACTCCTGCCACTCCCAAGTGGTGCTGAAGCCCTGTCCTGCTCCAGCAAGCCCAGCCAAAGCAGGGGGAGCCCATCTGTGCTGCCAGACCCCAGCTGGGCCTGGGGGAGGCTTCTTTGCAGCAAACCAACCCTCTCCACTCCCCCCACAAAGGGAAGCAAAATACTGTGGCACCCCGTCCCGTGCCAGGGTGCCCCTCAAAGCCCCGAGCCCCTGACAGTGCTGCCCGCAGCCCAGCGTGTCCCAGCACTGCGGGGAGCCCCTACCTGCTTTCGGGAGCTCAGGGCCCCCTTGTTGGCCCGGCAGGAGAGCCCGAGGGAGCTGCCCTGGTGCACGGAGGCCAGGCAGGAATGCTGCGGGGTGGCGGGCAGGGGGCTCATGAAGAGGATGCGGGCAATGAGGCCGTAGAGGACAGTGGCCAGCCCCAGTGGGATGACGTAGAAGACAGCAAAATCCAAGAAGTAAATGGGCAGGTAAAGGCTTCTGGAGACCCGGTAGCCACAGGTGACCTGTGCCCCATCCGAGAAGGTGACCTGGGTCGTGTCCACCAGGAAGAACCACACGAGGCAGTACAGGGAGGTGAAGAGCCACAGCGAGGCGATGATGCGCTTGGCGCGGGACACGGTGCACAGGAGCTGCGCCTTGATGGCGTGGCAGATGGCGATGTACCGCTCCACCGTGAAGGCAGCGATGGACCAGGCGGAGGTGTTGATGCCCAGGTACTGCAAGTAGGTGATGCAGAGGCAGCCGGCGTAGCCGTACACCCAAGAAGCCACCACTTCAGAGATGTTGGGCAGCCCGGCCGCCAGCAGCACGATGAGGTCGGCCACCGCCAGGCTCACCAGGTAGCAGTTGGTGGGGGTCACCATGTGCTTGGTGCGCAGCACCACCAGCACCACCATCGCGTTGCCCGCGATGCCCACCCCGCAGATGAGCAGCACCAGCAGGATGGTGACCACCTGCAGCTCCAGGGGCTGCCGGGGCATCCTGCCCAGGCTCTGGTTGCCGCTGCCGCCCAGCGCGGCTCCCGAGCCGTTCTCCATCGTCCCCGCAGCCGTTCGCGGCGGAGCCCCGCGCACCCTGCGGCGAGAGCCGGGGCTGCCCCCGCGCCCCCTCCCCGCCTTCCCGCCCACCCCGGCTCCTCCCTCCCTTCTTTCCAACGATTCACCCCAAATCTTGCAGCCGCCCGGTTCTTTGCACCCCCCTCCCCTGCAAACTCCTCATGGAGAGGGGCGGGGAGCGGTCAGGATTCCCCCAGTCCCCGAGACCCTCCAGGAGTCCCCAGTCCTGGGAACCACTCGGGACTGCCCAGGACCCCCAACTCCCGGGAGCCTCCAGGACCTCCCTCAGCCGCCGGGACCCTCAGGAATCACCAGGACTCCCTCAGGACCGCCCGCAGCCCCCCCGGGGATACCTCCACCCCTGGGACCCCCCATCGCCTCCCCCCGGCATCCCCTGCCTTCTCCCGCCGGGTCCTAGCGCACCGCTGAGCCGAAGAGGAGGAGGAGGAGGAGGAAGGAGCCCAGGCAGGGGATGGGGTTGCAGCTTAGAGAAGCCAGGGTGCAGAGACGCAGGGGCTGAGAGTCCCCCAGCAGTGTGTTCGCTCCAGGGCTCCCGGCTGTGGGTGCCTTGTGTCCCCAGCCGATCCTCGGGCTCCACTGTTCCCCCCACCTGGGCAAAGAGAGCTAAGGATGAGGAGTCCTTCCTTCCTTCCTTCCTTCCTCATCCTCAGGAGGATGGGACCGGAGCGATGCCACTGAGATCCATGGCCTTTCCTGTATCCCTTGGGCTGGGGCAGAGGGATGCCTTCCCTGGACATGAGGTAGTGACCTCCTTGTTCTGTCTTTCCCATAGCCATCCCTGTCCCAGACAAGCACATCACTGTTACTTCTTTGGGAAAAGGCTTACCCAGTTCTGGACTAGGAGATCCTGTATTTTTCCAACGATGAGGCTGGGGTGTCTGGTGTCTCCCTGATGGTCAGGCTGGGAGATCCAGAGTCTCCCTGATGGACAGTAGGAGCCAGAATTTGCTGCCAGCTCTGTGCTTGCTTCTGATGTCTCTGCACTCAGAAAATGCATTTTCATATTTAAAGAGCAATTGTGTTTGCAGGGCTAAATGCTAAAGGTCCCCTAACCTGTGGATGGAGGAAAGGACAAGGAGAGAGCTTGCTTTTTTTTTATTAGATTAGATTTCAGTTACAGTCAGAAGTGTCCTGCTAATCCCAGACACTGAGGTGCATATCCAAAATATGTAGGATCGTCCTGATGCTGGGTGATTCAAGTCTAGCATTTCACAGGCAAATTTCTAAGGCTGGTCTGTACAAACCTGGGTGGAAAGACTGAAAAGACCTCTATGACTTCATATATTTAGTAAACAAAGCTGGGAGAAAGTGATCCTCTTATTCAAATCTGTGATAAAACACCTCTCCATTCCCTAGAGCCTCATAACCTACAAATATTAAACCCATAAAACTTCTGCTGTTAGAGCTGGGACACAGAGGCTGCACCCACACAGTGCCAGTGGAGAAATGGAATGACAGAAGCCACAAGTGGTTTTTAGGGACTTGTTACTGGGTTTAGCACCCTAGGCAATGTCCAAATTTTGAATTGCAAGTGATGGTGGGGAAGTAATTCCCACTTTTGCACCCTGCAGCTCAACAGGGACCAGGAAGGAAGGTGCTCGTGGCTCTGCAAAGCAGCCTGAGGGCTGACAAGTGCTATTAGAGATGGACTATGAGTCAATCTCACAGAAGCAGCAGTTATTGCTCAATCAGAAAGATAGAGGAGAGGGAAGTTCTGGCAAAATTGCCTTCAGTGTTCCAGAGTCACAGCCAAGAAGCAAATCACTCTGGGGCTTTATGGGTTAATGCTCTCAGAGATCGAACTCGAGCAAAAAAGGCAGTTGTGAAGGAATTAAACAGATGCAAAGGCGACTGGGCAGTGCCACATGCACACAGAACTGAACTACCTGGTGGTTTTCTACTGATTCCTGTGAGCAGCCCCAGAGGGACCAGCTCACGGACCTGGGCTGCATCACATCTGTGGCAACGATGTGGGAGGGAGGGAACAGCATGTGGAAAACTTTGTGGATGAAGAGAAGGAGAAGGGAATGCAAAACAATGAAGAGGAAGACAGTGATACAGATTTCTGTGGGTGAAAACCAATTCAGGCTTGAAGACAAGAGTATCTTCAGGATCTTTGCCTGGGGAATGGGGCAGGCAGCATTTCCCACTGGGCAGGGGGTGCCTGATGGACCTGCTGGTGCCAGGCTTAAGGAGCTCCAACCACTTATTGTAGCATCGAGCCCAGGGCAATGCTGTCACAGGGAAATGATGCTTTCCCAGCCCCAAGGACAGGGATGGTTAGTTACTTCCAAGTTCAGGGAGCACAGGCAGCTCTGCAGGTCATCTCAGGCTCCTCTCTTCCCCATCTGACCGGCAGAGTTCCCTCATGGCTTTGGGTTACATTTCTTTCTGGTTTGTATAATCTCTCTTTTAAAGATATGTTGTTATTGAATCTGTGATGCACCGTGTCTTGAAAATGCCTTGAGGACACAGAGGAACTGGTGATCTTTCTGCAGCTAATACTTCAGCTAATATATTTTGAAGGAACCAAAATTTTAAAGACATTAAAATGAGGCCACTTTCACACATTAGAGGAAAATGACCCCTTCTCCCCTCCCTTGCTTCCCTGCTGCGTTCGCAGCCTGAGACCTCAAGGGAAAAGCCTCTCACTTCACAGAAATTAGTAAAGGGATGAAAACAGATATTGCAGATGAGGAGGGGCTTCTCTGAGTGCCTGGAGAGTGAGAAATCAGTGATTTCAGAGTGAAACCTGGAAATCAGGGGACTGAGAAAGGTGCCTGGAGGATTGGCTTCTGTATCCACATCCCAGCTTTCAGCAGCCTTCTGGGATAACCAATGTTGCTTCTACCCCATTTCAACTGTTTTTGTCGCAGGATGAAGGACTGTTACAACTAATTTGGAAATTAGTTACAACTAATTTGGAAATTTTCTAACGTGAGGCATTGAGTTCAGAATGAAACCCTGACACGATCTGCATTAGAAAGAGCCAGGACCAGGGAAACCCTTGCTATGAATTGCACACAGAACGCTATGAAACAGCTTTTATTTGCTTTTATTTGTGGTCATTAATACTTCCTTCTCTAAAGTTTGGTGCATGGAAGTGTTGCTTCTCCATAGCAGTAACAGTGCAAATACCGTAGGTAGGATAAATGCAGTAAAAATGGAGTTTGCTTAAAAATCAGGAAACACTTGAGGAGAAAGGTTTTTGTCTGCTTGGCTGTCTGCTCTGGCAGATGCAGATTTGTGGCTGTTTTTGAGATCTTTCCTAGAGACTGTCTGAGTGAAATAATGTGCACTTGCTCCTCAGTATATTAAGGCCATTCATTCTTGCCTGCCAGCCAGCCGTGGGCAGGAACTTAGCATATGTTTTGCCTGTGAAAAATCCACTAAAACACACCACAGAACTCCAAGGCAATCAGGGCTTTCAGGGCTGCCCCATGTGAGAGTGACTTTGTGCCCACGGGACTTATTGCACTCCTGGAGAAGAGAGCAACCCAGGGGCCTTTCTCTCTTGTGATTAACACTTTTCTCTATGTAATTAAGAAGCCTCAAACCTCAGCAAGTGCAAGGAAGCTCCCCAGCCCCACCACAGCACCCCAGCCCTGCCTCTGCCTCAGTGCATGTGAATGTCTGACCCTGAACTTTAAACTTCATGAATAACCAAGCCTGGAAACCAGATGTAGTGAAACCCTTCCCTGCAGAACACAGTCAGGGACAGTAAATAAGTAGGAGCAGCACTGACCAGCAGGAATTTCCCTGAGCTGGACACTCAGGACCCACCTCAAGGGCTCCAGACCCAACACGAGGGGCTGGTGGGTGACAGTGACACAGGGCAAAGCCTTGGTCCCTGTGTCCTCTTGCCTGTGGGACAGGAGGGATGTGCTGAGGGAAAACGAAGGCAACGAGAGCCACAATGAGCAGGAGTGAGAGTGGGAGTATGGAGGGGCTCCGAGGAATGAAAATCCCTTAGCAAATAACAAGGCTTGTATATTAGTCATACTTAATAAAAAAAATATGTGAATAAATGAATGTTGCCTGCTGGTTCATCTGTTCAGCATTTCTCTGTCGCACCATTAAGCAAACCCTGACGAGGCAGCTGACCTCTCCAGGGCACAGTATAGCTCTATAATGGTAATGTTTCCTTTTTTGTCACACCTTTATCTGAGGAACAATACCTCTCAGGAGAGCAAAGCAATTTCCAGCAGCTCTGCCTCCTGCCAGCTCCCCTGCCCGGGGAAAGCACAACAGCCCGAGTCGGCACCAGGGGCGACGTGACTGCTGTGCTGCACAAGCTCATCACCAATGCTCATCCCTGCCAAAAAGATGAGTCTTCCCGAGGAAAAACTTTTTAAAAAGATGTTCTTGTTGGAAGGGGAGATGCTACTGGGATGCTTAGCTGGCTAGAGGTGCTCCTCTCTTCTCCCAGCGCTATTTTAACCCCTGACTCCAGATAATTTTGGCTACTCAGTAGTATTTCCTAGAGAAACCCCATGACAAAGCCCCCCATTGCTGCAGAGGCAAAAAGGTGCTTGGATTAATCATCAGAACAGCAGGAAATTAAGAAACCTGGGGTGATGAATGCAGCAGGGTTTTCTTAGATAAATGCTTAAAAAATATAATCCAGACCTACTTGCTTCAAGTACCTCGGAAGCTGAGAAAATCCGGTGCATCTGGCAGCAGCTGCCACTTCACTTCTGTCATTTAATCTCATTGAGGTGCATTATGTCGAATAATTACCTTAATGAAGACTTTAATGGAAGAAGGGAGGAAAATAATAGGGATGCTTCGAAGAAATGAAGCTGTGAAGTTGCTTTGTTTATAACCTGGCACAGATGGATCTCCCCCCCCTCTGGCTCCTGCCCTTACAGAGGTGTCCCATCTGCCTCTCTTTCAAAAATAACACACTTCAGATGCTGCCCTAGTGATGGATTTATGCATTTTGGATACAATGGCATAGTTTCTGAGTTTGAAACAACCCAACATTTAAAATCATCAAGTCCAAACATTATCCCAGCACTGCCAAGGCCACCACTAAACCATGTCCACAGGTGCCACATGTACAAGTCTTTTAAATCCCTCCAGGGATGGTGACCCCACCACTGCCCTGGGCAGCCTGTTCCCGTGCTTGATAAACCTTGAAGAAATTTTTCCTAAACCTCTCCTTGAGGCACAACTTGAGGCTGTTTCCTCTCATCCTATCACTTGTTACTTGGGAAAAGAGACCGACACCCAAATTGACCTTTATTGGCTGCCCTCATCCTCTTCTGAGTTCCTTCAGCTATTTTATTTATATTTTATTTTGGACTGCCATTTTGAAGAGTTTTTGTCCTCATGTGCTGATTTCCACCACCACCCATGCCCAGGATATGCCTCTCATGGTGATATTGGTCTTGAATTTACTTCAGCAGGCTGAAATGACACTTTCTTGGGTGAGTAGACTCTCTTCTAAATTTATCCAGTCTATCCAGGTTTCTATGCATGAAACTTGAGAGAAAAACCCCTTGAAAATTAAATTAATCGAGTCAAATGAGTTTCCTTTCTTGCTGCCTGAAGGTCTAACTTGAGAAAGGAAGCGTGTACTTCTTCCAGCATGGATGTGGTGAAGGAGGTGAATGAGCTCTTCCCCTACCCCAGCTGCCATGTATTTCCCAGGCAGCAGTTAGCCTTGGCTAATGCTGCAGATATGCTCCAAGTCATATGAGCCATCATCTCCCACCTCCTGGAACAATTGACTCCAGAACTTCTAGATATAAAAAAAAAAAAAAAAAATTACCCCATTTTCCTCAAATTGATGCAAAATGTGACATTTAAATTTTATTTTTTTTTTTTGTCAAATGTTTTTTCCCCAGGCTCCAGCACTTCTCTAACTCTGGAAAATTGTGTGATGCTCTTGCAGAAGCCTGTGCTGAGCCACTGCCACAGGTGTCAGACATCCCCTCGATTTCCAAAAGCACCCTCAGTCCTTCACACAGCTTTGCTTCTTGTTTTGCCTCCTGGACAGCTTCCTGTAGAGGTAAAGCACTCGCTTCTCCTCCCAGCTCGGGAAGAAGGAGGCGGCGATTTTTCGGCACAGGCGGCGTGCGTAGGTTTCCAGGAACACGGTGGAGTAGAGGATGCAGAAGAGCAGCCCCACAACGAGCAGCACAGAGGGGTTGGGAGGCACTGGGGGGCTGATCCTGCAGTGGGCAGAGCTGGAGATCAGATAATGGTGGTAGTTCTGCTCGAAATCCTGAAGTGGCAATTCCTCAGCAGGAAACCCAAAACCTTCGATAAAAGAGGGCAGGATCCCTATTTTAGCCTGAAATAGAGTTAAAAGGTAAATGGAGTATGAACTAACCAAAATCAACCAGTTTCTACAGAAACAGCAGCCTGGGGATGGGGAATCACCTTACAGCACTAGGGGAAGGACACTGAAGTGTCTGTACACTTCAGTCTGAGTGAGAGTAACAGTGGAGGTGCTGAGTACTGGGCACGGTGAGAACCAGTCCTATCTGTCATTTTTATCTGCTGCCACAGAGATCATAACAGGTATTCACTGTGTGAGATTTGTGGTGAAAGGCATCATCCAGGCAGCAGTATTAGTGTCTGCATATCTGAATATTAGAGGCTTTTCCTAAGCCCTGATTATTTTCATGTAAATCCATCGTAAGCAGGTGTCTGCACTAAGGCTGGGGAGGGAAGCAAGCTGTCTGACAGAAAAGGGAAGCTAAAACACCAAACCAGAACTAGTCCAGATAAATGATATTGAAATATGAACTGGAGAGGTTTGTGAAAAGGATTGCACAGGGTAAAAATGAAGCCAGGGAGCAGGGCTTTCTACTTAAAAGACAGCCAGTGCAATAAGATGAGGAGACATCCTCAGCGTTCATCAGCTTCCCCCTTCCTTTTGGGCTTGCACCTGCTCTGCAGTGGAGGGACAGTGCCACAGGGACTCCCATTCCTCCACCTTGCCCAGGAAAGGGAGGTCTGAGTGCCTGCTGCTGGCAGTGTCTTTGCAGCGTGAGGCACTGTTTGCTCCCCTCCTCGCTCCCGAGGGGCTGCAGTTTGGAGCAGGTATCTGCTGCTGTTTGATGCACTCCAAGGAGCAACTGAGGTTGTGCCTCTTCCTTCTCCCCCCCAGGCCTGTTGCTCATCCATCTGGCTGCTGGGGAGGGAAGTCAGAAGTGGGTAAATAAGGGTACAAAGATTGTAATCCCCACCACCACCTCCTGTGATGTGACACACAGCGGGGTCCCCGTGCAGGGCAGCACAGGGCACCCCAGCACCCACCTTGTATTTGATGTGGAGGGTGACGGGCACCACTGAGAACTGAGCCGCCTTTCTCACCGCAGTGTCTGCCACGCTGAAGGCAAAGTGCTCCATCGCCAGCAGCAGCAGCAGCAGCAGCAGGGCCACGGTGAGCAGCACGGCCTGCACGAGGCACTGCAGCCCTTCTTCCCGGGACAGCTTCAAGCCTGTCGGTCGGATGAGGTTTTTGGATGAGTCCACCAGCAGGTGAGCTGCTTTTCTGTCCGCAGCCAAACGCTCCAGCTTCTCGGTGATGTAAAAATTGTCGAAGCGGAGGTTGGTGAGATAATTTTTCAAGTACCAGGTGGACTCAAAACAGAGATAGAGCATGGAGAAACCAGCAACCAGCCTGTTGCCTACTCGTACAGAGTCTCTGACCAGTACCTCAGCAGACAAAAAGTCCCTACTGATTTTCTCACCTGCAAGGTCCATTTTTTGGTATATGGAGGAGGTGTTCTGAAGCGATGAAAACTTAAAGCGTCCATTCATGGGCTTATAAAAGGTTAACAGATTAATGGCTTCTTGGATTGCACCCCCAAACTCCTGGGAGGCCGCCTGCAGCAGGGCAGTGGAGTTCAGAAGGCTGTCAGAGGAATTCTTGCAGATGCACTTGATGACCTGCAGGATGGTTTGGATGTTGCTGACGATGTTGGGTGTTGTGTTCACCACCGCGATCGCGACGCAGGTCGACAGGAGAAGTTTCCGGCCTTGCTTGGTGCCCAGCGTTGGCATGATCATACTGAAGACACAGCGGGCAGGATGCACCAGGAAAAGGGTCAGGAGAAGGAGCAGGCTGAAGGAGATGGACACTGCAGTGGAGAGATGCCAGGAGTACTCCAGGGAAGCAAACATCCAGTTGTAAAAGAGGCCTCCTATCAGTGCTGTAATGCAGGAACACTGCAGAAACAAGGTCCACAGCTCTCTGCCATCTGCTGGGACAGGTTTGGAGTAAACCCACCATAGGTCTGCCATGGTTCTGTGCACCTTCGGGAAGAGAAAGTCTTCACAGTAGACACGGGCACTCATCCTGTAAAAAGAACAAGTACCTGGGTGTACATAAACACACTGGTTAGGGGGCTTTCGCAAGATAATCACTCATGGGTCTTATAATGTCCTTCTCTGAGTACTTCTGGTCTCATCCTTCTCTACTTCCCTGCTAAGATGAGTAGCTGGGACCAAGATCTCTCCTGGAAGCAGCAGGACAGGGAAGTTCAAGGCATTTCTTGAAAGATCAAATACCAAGTACGATGCAGCTGCTCCTCCTTTAATGTAAGCACAGGAAAGCATTGTGTTATTCTATAAAAACTGTAAAAGAGCCATTCAGAGGGGTCAAATCATTGGCAGTGGCTGAGTGTGTCTTTAGTGGTTATTTAGAGGATGTTGGAGCAAGAAAAAGGAGGCTCCTGGCTGCTGTATTTACAAGTCAAGTTGTATTTACAAAGTGGTACATGGATGACAGGCAGTTGAGGGGGGTTTCTGCTCTCTCTGCCCCTTAAGAGGAGGCCAAACACAAATCTGCAGGTTTAAGTGTGACAAACAGAGAACTGATCTGAGAAAACAGTTTCACACTGAAGCTGCAGGGCCAGAGGAAATCTCCAAGGACAAGAATTTGGCCACTACAGACAGGATGAAAGGTCCCATTAAGCTATTTAAATGTCTAGGGGAAACAAACATTTGGGAAAGAATATAATTTCTCAGGCCTTACATCTGGAGTGACTCTCTGGAGACCAGAAAACCTGGTGGGGAAGAAGAGCCTGCCCCCAGCCAGGCAATTCCCATCTCCTACTGCTCGACAGCAGCCTCAGCTATCCTTTGAGGGAGATTTTTGACTAGCAAAGGAGGTTTTCAGTGGAAAAAACCATACAAGAGCTACCAAGACAGAGAGAAAGAGAGATTTAGAGAAGACACTACATACCCAGCAGCAGTGAGGTACCCCAGACTTGCTCGAAACCTCTCCATGCTCCAGTGCCTTATTGCTCTGAGAGAGGATCCCGGGTGTGGCAGTCAGGAGAGGCAGGATAAAAAAACCAAGGCAGCACCAGAGAGCCAGGACTCAAAAAATAAGATGTTTTAAGGCAATTCAGATCAGCAACACTGGCAATTCCTGAAGTGAGTGGGGCAAACCTGGTGTGTGAAGCCCGGGGAATAACACCACTGTGGAACAGAGCCAGGATGCACAGCACTGCTTGGGCTTTACACCTCTTCTGGTCTTACTGTTATTGCAGACAAGGCTTATTTACATGACACATAGCTGAAAAAATGAGTCAATAACATATGGGCTGACAAAGATGGAACAAGCATCACATGGAACCTGGGGTGTCACCATCCCTTGTTGGGAAATCAGATGATTACTCCTCACACTGCCCACCAGCGACCAGCAGGGTTGGAATCTCTCTCAGAGTGAAGGGGAGCTTTTCCCCTTCCAGACATCAGTCATGGCACAAAGAGCATGGCAGGAGCCAGCAAACCATGTGCTGGTAACTGTTCTTCTGTTCTGACAGGCTGCTGCTCCCTGCTGAAACTGTGTGCAGGGCTCACAGGCTGCTTCAAGGCTCGTCTCACAGTCCTGGCAGAGGAAAATGAAGCTTCTAACTTGAACCTTTCCCAATTCCCTATAGCCAGCAAATCCCCTGCAGCCACAGTCAGGATTCCCAAACTGTGGAGAAGCTCTCGGATGTACAGGCCAGGAGGTGCAGTCCCCACGGGACTGACTTTCCTGGCCCCCAGGATGTGCAGGGCACAGAGCTCCAGCCGCCAAACTTGCTCACCAGGAGACAGGAACCAACCACGGTGTTTGCTCCTCATTTATGAGCCTGTGGATTTACAGGAACCTTCCCTGGCTCCCACCAAACCTGCCCCTTTGCCAGACACTCTCATGCTAAGCCACCACTTGCGGGCAGAGGCGACTCAGCTCAGCCAGCTGAGCCCATTCCTGACCGGGACCTGCTGTCCCGTGCGGAGCCGAGCCCTCCCGCCGGCTGGGAACTGCCGGGCCCCCGGGATGTTCTCATGCTCCCCTGGGCGGGAAAGGGCGAAGGGCTGGAGGTCAGCCCTGTCCCGGCCACCCCTGGGGACAAAGCACGTGGGGCTCTGCCCTCCAGAGAGAGCTGGGAGAGCAGCACCTTCCCCAGGGGACGTGGCCAGACCCCAGGGCAGCGGCAGTTGGAGGACACGGAGTAACGAGCACAACCTCTGCCTGCCTCCTCTGCCCTTCCTGCAGGCACCAGGCAAGGCCTGCTGCTCCACTCAACAGCTCCGCTTTGTAGTGAAAAGTTTTGTTTTTCCCGTGTGGCTGGTGGAGCAAAGCTTTCTTCCTGGTGCCCTGGAGCACAGGGGCCGGATGAGAAACTCTGCCTGGCTCCAGCCGGGAAGAGGCACCAGCCAGGCGGGCAGGAAAGAAAGTGCTGTTTGTTTGGAGCATCCATAGCAATTGCTTGCACAGGCCATGAATTAGGTCTTGAATTCAACTATAAGGGACTAACCCAAAAGGCCCATAGCTGGATCCTGCAAGGCTCATCAGCTTCTCCTAAGACTAAACTTCTTTCTCGCTCTACTTCAGAGCAAACTGATATTCACATCAGCCCCTGGGACCCCATCCAGGCTACACAGGCAGCTTTCTGGGGCAGCAAAAAAAAAAAAAAATTAGCAATAGGCTATAAAGAAAAAAAAACCCTCAAGCCCACAGCATTGTGGTGAGTGTTTTTCTGACTCTGCTACATCATCTGGCAAAGGCACCTGAAGTCTGTGGGGAAACTGAGCCATAACTCTGGCAGCATCAAGTGTTTGTTTGCAAAGTCAGAATTAGATTTTTTCCTCTGGCTCAACTCAGAATTGATCCCTGCAGGCTGCACTACAGGACAGGCTAGATGTAGGATATGGTCTATTTTATACCCAGAACTGATCCTCCACAGGAGCTCGTGTGTTCACAGGGATAGCCGGGAAACGGCGGGCGAAGGCTGGGAGCGGGACACGGGCAGGGCAGGACCGAGCCCCGCAACGAAGCAACTGTGACATCTTGTGGTCACACGCTGCTCAAGGGCCTCGAGGTCTGGCTCGTTCCGACTCAAAAACTAAAGAAGTCTGTCTGTGGGTGGGAGAGTTTTGAGGAAAACCGAGGAAGATTAGGGGAAATGCTCTGAGGTGCCTTTTCTTGCCCTGTGTGGCTCCCGGGTGGTATAAAGGGACTTTGCTTTCTTGACAAGTCACGGTCTCTGTAGAGCTCAAGCTCTAAATTTTCTAACATCACCAATTTCGACTTTTTAGCACTACAGGAGAAGACAGAGCCCCACATGCCTGCAGGCAGCTTGCTGGAACTATGATACAGCAGAGGGTTTCATTGGCATCGTAGCCAGGAAGCAGAGCTTGGCTTTACCTGAACTAGGTGTGGGGACTGAGCTTGTACCCCCCAGGACAGAGGTTTTGAATCCAGTCCTGCTTTGCAGATTGCAGTGCTCAGGGTGGGTTTGTGCCAAGACACCTGCAAGTTCAACCTGCGGTGACAGAATTACCCTGAGGGGGTGACAGTGATGGGAGAGGGTGTGTCATAAAGGAGCAGCTGGATCCCAGGTAGTGTGTGGGGTGCAGGAACTGTACAGCTTAAGAAAATGACTGGGTAAAGAAGATGAATGGAGGGCTAAAACAGAATCACTAAGGCCGAAGGTGTTTCTCCATGGCAATATCATCAGCACCTGTTGATCACGTTATTTTGCCCATTCAAGAAAATGAGGGTGTGGGAAAGATTAGCCAATTAGTGGTGGCTCTTTGCTTGTGAAGATCACAGTCAAATTAACAACATATGGTAATACAGAGCCACATCACATCTTCTTAGGTTTCTACTATAGAAATACAGAAAAATCCCAGCAATATCCCTTCAGTTACTCATGAGGCATAACTGTGATAAGGGAACTAAGGCTGTCTAACCTGCAACAGCTGAATTCCCCCTGTCATGTTGGGCTTTTGTTTGTTTTGTGAATCTTTCCCTTTCTCTTCTGAACTTCCAGCATCGCTGCTGGGTGCAGATCAGCTGAGCACAGCCCCAGAATCATTCCCTGCTCCAAGGACCCACAGAGCAGCTCTTCTGTGTGAACGGTTTGTAAAGTGACTTGAATGCTTCTGGGATAAAAGACACTACAGAATGCTTCCCTACTGTAAATAAACCAAAATGATTTTCCTCCAAGTGTCTCAGGAGAACATGTGGATGTTGGTCCAGGATTGGACAGGGAACATCAAAGGAGTGAAGCAGAGATATTCTGGATGTTGAATTTCAATGTGTGAGTGGCATTTCCTGTTAATTAAAATTCACAAGGAGGCTGCTGATGTGAATGGCTTTTGTGATGGTTGTTGCATTTTTACATTCCTAGAGAAATGGTGCATAGGCAGGCAGAGTTCCTTTAAAATAACACAGTCAAAGTTATAGAAGGTTAGTACAGCACTTGAAATGCCCTCTCCTGGGAATTTTCATATCTCTACTAGTATCACAGACCCTTCAAGACTGCTGCTTTTGGTAAATCTTAGTACTAGCAGCAGCAAATGGAATCAGAAATTATTCATGCAGCCCTGTTCACCTTTGAATGTCAGAAACACTAAATATTAAAATCTCTGTTTAAAAAAAAAAAATAAATTCAAACTCAGGCGTACCAGACTAGTTCTGCTCTCACAGATATGAAAGAGCAGAATTAGGTAACATTGTCGTTCACACGCTTTTAACCAGATCCTCTGGGGAGCCCTGGGAAACAGAGGCTGCTGACAGAGCTGACAGGTCTTTGTCTAAAGAGGTTTAGGATCCAGGTGCTTTTTGTGCCTTTCCCAGGTCTGTTTAGGCCCTGTTGTGGACCTTGGGTTAGTCACTGGTCCCCTCTCTGCCTCACTTTCTCATGCTGGCACAGAGATCATAAACCTGCCCTGGCTGCATTTGTGAAATACCATCTGACCTCTGCCTAGGCAGTGCCACAGACGTGCCAGGGCACTGGGAGTGATTTTTGGAGACTTCTACACAAACTCTGTGGTCTCAGCTCTTCTTTCCAGCCCAAGTGAAAAACCATCCTCCTGGATTTGATGAGGATGCACCAAATCAGAGCTGAGACCATAAGTAAACTTGTGACCCCAACGTCTGCTGTGGAGCTGGACTGGATGTTACCCTTCGAGCCTCGGAATTTGACAATCCCAAGGCCCTTGCTGTCTGTCCCCCAGGCTGCAGGGACAGGGGCAGCTCTGTCCCAGTGACTGAGGTGGATCCCCTGCTGCAGCAGCAGCAGCTCCAGCGGTGCAGGACAGCGGGGCTCCTTCCTGCAGCACCGGCCACGCAGGGCACAGCCTGTTCCCTGGCCCAGGACAGCAATCCTGTGTTGCTCACAGACAGCTGGCTGAGAAAGCAAACTGCAGGGAGCAATTTTCCCTTCCCCATTCAGCCCTTCTTCACTAAGGCATGGTGAGGATCATCCTTGCAGAACGACAGTGCCCCAGCCCTGCCCAGCCAGGCGGGACAGCAATTTGGGGTCTGCCCAGCAAAGGCTCTTTGGCAGAGCAGCCCTGAGATGCTGAGCAAGGGGCTTTCCCATTCCTCAGCTGCTTAACAGGGCTCTGTCTTGCTCAGACAAGGAGGGAGACCTCACTCCTGTCCTGCTCCTCCCTCCTGCCCAAATCAGGGGTGAAGCTGAGGCAGGGGCAGACTCGGGCTTTGCTTTTCTCCCCTCAACCTACAGAGCAAACAGGACGATGAGATGTGCTAACAAATGTGCTTTATTTTACGTTTTCCACAATCATTAAAGGTTTTGATGAACATTAAGGATTTTTTGTTTAATTCGATTGATTAAAATTCCATATTGAATTGGTTTTGGCCATTTTAGTACAACCCCCTCAAGTCCTCACCTGCCACCTAACCCCAAGGTAACCCCCATAGGGTAACCCCTATAGAGGAACCCCCTGCAGCAGCAGTTGTGGCTGGTGAGCATCACCCTGCCAGCTCTCCCACCTGGCCCTGGGGGTTATCAGCAGCACAGGAGCAGGGGGGATGCACTGGATCCCTACTCAGGGACAGTTCATCTTGTCAGCTTCACCAGTTTACATCATCAGAGAAACCTGTCCCAGCACAGGGATCCAGTCACTCACTTACCCTAAACCAAGAACCAGACTGTTTATCATTCAATCATCTATTTCAATGACTGATCGTTTAAATGTAACATTTTAGATTCTTACAGAAAAAAAAAAAATAAAAATAATTGGATAAAATGGTGATTAAAATCACAGTCAATTTGCAATGCTTTCATTGAAAGTACCCAAGCAATCTGATTTAAAAAGACGTTAAGAATCAAAGCCTATTTTTCAGAAATGTCAATAATATTCCAATGCAACTTGTCCACTGACCTGTGACTCAGCGGGTCATTTGTGAGTGAGTCAATCTCACAAACCTAAGACTGGCCACATTTACCAATGGTGAAACACCACCAATGTCCAAAGTTACGTCAGAAATTAATTTGGTCCCAAACCCCCATCTGTGCACTCAGTGCAAAGAACCGGCCAGCAATCGCTGTCCCAGGCTTTCAAAACATTGAACACATTTGGAAACAAACTGTTGCCTTCCTGTTTCCAAAGCATGGAGCAATGCACCGAGTCCTACCAGCACATCTCCTGAATCCTCCCTTCACACACAAACCTGAAGAGATAGTCTTCATCCTCCATGAGAGAATCACTCATGAGATGGCAGTGAGGCCCCATCCTTCACATCCTGCCAGAAGCGCCCGGCCACGCCGCCTTCCCCCAGCCAGGCTCTGATACACTCACTCACATTGGGTTGTGCATAAATAATCCAGTTGCCTCCACCCTGTTCCCAGGGCTGCTCTCCAAAACGAGGTAGGGTATCAGAAGCCAGAGCAGCAAAGCTCTCCAGCTCTCATGGGGGGACAGGCATCTACCCAGAGATGCTCGATGCTTACGGGTGGTCCAGTTAACAACCACCTATGACAGAAGGACTCTGGGAGAGTCAGATTTGTACCTGCAGAAGGTGGGGAAAGATCTCCAGAGAAAATAACAAATGGATGTTGTGACACTGACCAGTGTTTCTAAAAATAAATTTGAACCAGAAGGTCCCACACAGTGTGAGCAGCCACGTGGCTTTTCCTCCTGTGCATACTCTGACGATTCCAGTGCCCCAGTCCTAAGTGAGTGAGTCCTTCCCCGGGGGTGGCTTTGTTCATATTTTATTTAGTGCACTTAAGGTGACATTTTCTACAGCTGTCACAAGTGAGGTGGCATTTTCTGCATGGATGTTGGCCCAGGCAGGGAAGGTCCCCAGCTGGAAGATGCTCTTGGCCCATGTGTTCATAGCCAAGCTAAGAAGCAGAACTCCCATAAGATTCATGAGCAACCCAGTTCTTGCCTACAAAAGAAATACAAAGACAACTGTTGAGTTTAGACTGGACATCTACAGCATGTGAAGCATGAAGCTATTTGAATGTAAACATTATAAAAATGGGAGGTTTCATTGCCGTTAATATTAGCAGCATCTTAAGCAGGCTTTAAGCCACAAAGGCCATTCTGCAGATGCTTACCAAGCTTTGATCCATCAAAAACATTAACATCTGTTCAGCCTCAGGAATGTGAGCAAGAACTGGGACTAAGCCTGATTTTACTCATAAGCTTTATTTCACTGAGCTGGGGAACTTTTCCTGCATCCAGAAACCTATGAAAGTTGAGTTGCTGAGACTAGATGAACAGGAGCAGGGTTTGGGAGAAGCTGAGCACATTCAAGACCACTTTTGTCACCATTTGGAGCCATGATGGCTCCAAATTTCACAAAGACAAACTTCATAAAAGCACTTTCCAAATTCCTGTGCCTTCAAACACTAATAAGAACAATATCAGACTTCTGTCTTCTCACTTCACTACATATTGAACTTTTAACAATCCAGAAAATCCCCTTTTTAAACACCGGGGCTGATTGTTTTCAGCATTTTCTGTATCTAAAAGAACTTACCATATCCTTGACCAGCAAGTGTCCAGAAGAAAATGCAATCGAGTTAGGAGGTGTTGAGACTGGCAGCATGAATGCATAGGAGCATCCTATAGTTCCTGGTATCATTAAATAGAGGGGATTTACTCTCAGACGAATTGCCTGGAAAACCAGAAAGGAACAAAAATGGCACCTTGGGGATTTGGAGTCACAGACAGATGAACCAACGAATGCAAACAGCCAGTGCACCATAGGGAGTCCTGTCCCACACTCTGTCATAAATAATCATGTATCTCACCAACAGTCTGAAGGATTGTTATCCTCCAGTGTCCATGTTGTGCTGCAGGCACTTGCTTTGTTGCTCCCAAGGATTTCAAAGTGCCTGAAGCCCAGGAGCAGGAGAACTACACAGTGCTTGTCCCAGCACAGGCCCCACACAAACCTGCCCACCCAAGGGGCAGGGCAAGGGGGGGACCAGAGGAGCAGCTGAGCTTACTGAGGGATGATCTTACCAGCTCTGCCAAGACAGGCAGAAAGATGATAATGGTGGCAGTGTTGCTGGCAAACTCCGTGAACAGGGCGATGACAACCGTGACCAGGATGACGGCCACGGGAGGGGGCACCCCCTCCAAGGGGTGCAGGCGGCCTCCAATCCACACAGACAAACCAGACTCCTGCAGAAGGGGACAGCAAAAAGGAGAGTCGTCCTCCTGCACCCCTGCAGGGGAAGTGGTCCTCTCCTAGAACAGCAAATGACACGCGAGACCCTCACCAGCCCCTCTGCGCTGTGTCCTCGGGGTGTCTAACAGCAAATAGTTTGCAGGGAGTTGTAACCTCCTTGGTTATCTGCTGTGTGTTGTTGTCACTTGGGGTTGAGAAACATGTCCTTCGAGTGGGGTGACTCCACTGGCACAAGTTTCCCAGAGCCAAGAGAACCCCAAGTGACACCAGGATAAAATCCAACCCTGCTGGGCAGGATGACTGCCATGTGGCATCTGTGGTGGGTCTCACCTCACAGCCCTTGGCCATGGCAAAGCCTCCTCCAAGAAGCAGGATGATGTTCCAGGGCACGGTCTCTTGGGCCTTTCTCCAAGTCAGCAGGGGCTGTGTCTCTGTGTTTGGTGCTGGACAAAGAGGAAAGCCCCATGTCACACCCACCCAAAGAGGAGCATCAGTCATCACCCAATAGAATGACATCATGGGCTTGACAGCAGCACTGAAGCTCACTAACTGTGAGATGCTGATAAAATATACATATGGAGCCTCTCAAGTTAATTAAGACAATTAAAAGACCATTTAACATTGTATCATATCTTAAAAAAAAAAAAAGGAAAAGAAATTCTAGCATTAGAGTTTTCTTTGGGGCTTTCTTGAGGGAACATTTAATATCAGGTTAATTTTCTCTCTGTAACATAAACATTGTCTTCAGCAGATGGGAGTCCGTGGAAGGAGGACATTTTCTGCCATTTGAATTACAAAGATGTTATTAATTTTCCACTTGTCGTTCAACAGCCGGCGAGTTTTTATAGCAGAGAGTTCCTCTCCCCTGAAGGCCATCTCTTAATATGTGATGAAGTGAGCTCTGTCATATGGAAGGATGCACTAATGGGACTGTAATTTTCTGTTGAACAAGGGCACATATTTTATCCACAGGAGGCCTGATTAAACATCTTCCTGTGTATGGACAACACAACAAATGTGCATGACTCAGAGCAGACGGTATTTTGTTCCCACAGACCCCAGGCAATGCTCCATCATCTGCAAAGGGCCTTCATCAGCTGCTTCTCCACATTAAGACCATCTCTTATTCCAAGAGGCTAATGAATTAAAATTTTTATCTCATTGCGACTCAAGACATCAAAAGGCTCCTGGTACCAAAACCTGATGGAGAGTTTGAGCTTTAGGAGTTTAAATTCTAAATCATTCTAGGAACTGAGGAAGTGAACCTATTTCTGAGTATGGACAACCAGCCCAGCTCTGCCCTCTCAGAGGTTCATGCTCCCCTCGAAGGACAGGAGCTTTTGGAGAGTCAGCCACCAAACCTCTGTTCCACAATCAGGTCTGCTACAGACAATCAACACTGATTTCAGTTCGCTTTACCCCACCATGGCATCACCCCTGACAGCTACATGAGCAACTGAGTCATTCCTGCCATCAGCAGCAGGGCAGTGGCTGCTAAAGCTCTCCTGGTACTTCAGAAAAAAAGCCTCTGTTGGATCAAATGGCACCTTCAAGTCACGCTGCTCCAGACAGCCAGTGTTGCTGCTGCAGACTGGGGCAGGTCCAAGGGGGGATTATCTTGGCTCTTGCTCCACGCCTGCCCTGCCAGGACACAGGCAAGCACAGAGTCCCTGCCCAGAGTGGTCTCCTGCTCACCTTTCAAGTCAAACCACCACCTGAAGGAAGGCTTTTGTGAAGGGAAGAAGAACAGTATAATCACAATGGTGATTCCTGTAACTGCATCCGAGATAAACCTGTCCAAAAGCAGCAGAGACACATGTAAGAAGCACAAGCCTGTAAAATTACAAAGTTTATGAGAACAGGGATTTACCAAAGAAGATTACAAGTTTCCATCTGGTTTGAACAATGCTCCTTGTTCACTGTTCTTTTCTTTTTTAATTCCGTGTTGAGCTGCATTTCTATGGTGGGCTGTGAAACCCCCAGAAAAGCTGCCCTACAAAAGTAAAAACCAAGATCTAATTCCCACCACACTGATGCTCTGGCTGTTCTGATTGTGGAGTTTCCTCAGTTCACTGCAGGGAGGAAGAGAGGCAGAGCCCAAACCAGCTTATTTATATGAGCTCTTTGCAAAATGCTCAAACTCTCAGACTCCATCCAGTAAAGAGCTTAAGCATGTGTTAGATTGTAAGGAGCTGTTAACTGATGAAGAAAAAGTCTGTAACTACTTTGTTATATTAGGGAATCATTTACTAAACTAGGGCTTTATTTGACAAAATGACAAAATTATGAAGGTCTCTTCTGTTAAGAAATAGCAACACCTTCTCAGAGCTTTAGCATTCCCCAGCTGCTGTATCCATGAGCTTGCCAAACAGACAGGAGAGCACCCAGGGGTCAGCTCCTGCCATCTCTTTTCAGTCTCCAGACCTCCAGTGAAATCGATATATTGCATAAAGAATTCAGTATTTCATTGTAAATGTACCTATAAACAACATTCTCAACGTTAAGTCCTAGGGATGGCCTCAGACAGACACATCCCAACTTCTCACTGGCTTCATGTACCTCCTCTGGGAGACAGAAACAAAGTCAGCTCTGCTACTTGATTCTCAGTTTAATTCATTCCAGGAATCCTGAGTAATAGTGTCAAGCAGTACAATCAGAAACCCAGGAATCTCAATGACTTGGAAATGCTATTGAAAAATGGGACAGTGAAATGAAAATAAAGTCTTACCCTGGTGCAAACAAGCTTGCCCAACCTGGAATGAATTTAGGATCCCTGGAGAACAGCATGATTGCAAACATGCAGAAGAAGAAGAAAATTGCCTGTTCTGCAAACCTGAAATAGAAAGAAATGAGTTTAAAATGCTGATGTGCCAAAAGGGTGGATCCAAGCTAGGACAAGTACCCAACTCCAGCTGAAGCAGGTTGGGTGAGAAAGGAGGCTGGTTTTCTAAAAACAACCACAGTGAAACACTGGAATAGATGTTTAAAATCTCTCTGAGCACAAGCAGGGGCATATCAGCCATTGGGAAGAGGCGGCTTGTGCTGATTTTTAGTTATGGGGCTCCTAATCAAATTGGTAGAGCTCAGCTTAATGGACTTGCCCACTCCTAGATCTCAAAGTAGGACTTTGATTCTTTCAGAGACATTTTGCAGGCTGCTTGATAATGTACTGAATGGAACAAATAAACCAATTTCTTTCATTTACAGCACAGGCACAGACAATCGTCTTTGAAGAGCCACTCCATGTTCCACACAACAGCAATAATTACAATGTCAATAGCACGGCACAAACGTTGCTGAATCTTCACAGTATTGCCCCGAGTATGAAAATATTATTTTACAGATGGGGAAACACAGATCATTTAAGGATAAAACCTACAGTTTCAACAACCCTCACAAGCCCTGGCTGACTAGAATATCAGTGGCTGGTTGGACATATCCAGAGGTTGATTTCTAGAGATACTCAACTTTTCCTGCTTCCCCTCCTCTTTTTGACATTTCTCCCAAGTCTAAAACTCATGTTTCCTTCTGCTGGTGCTGTTCTCCAAAATATGATCCCCATCATTGCAATCTGGACCAGCTTTTTCTGTCTTCACCCAGCTAACACAGTTGAAGGAATTATTCAGAAAAAATAATGTATTCCATGACATGGATCTGACTACTTTCCATATACTTAAGATTTCTTAAAGTATATCCACAATCCATATGATTCATATCCATCATATGATTCACCAGCCTTTCGAGAAAATGCCTCCTGCTTTGTAGGACAGGTATTCACAAACCTTGGAAATTCAGACTGTGCTGGTTAGCACCTAATGCACAGGACTGGGTTTGCTCCTGGAGTAGAAAAATCACAAGCAGTAATTAAACAACCCAGCATGAATTCCCTCTATAATAAGAACGTCATTCTTGAGAAGATTTGAGTGCAAGCTGCTGTTTGCAATTATTCGTGTCAGCAAAGGGGAAGAGGCTGGAGAATGCAAAAAGCAAACTCCAGCATGTTACAAATGGGCTGAGTGGAAATACAGGTATAATTTTCTTCTAAAAAAACCCCATTCTCACCAGTCCTCCACTCTTAAGACAGGATGTTTCCAAACCCACTCAATTTCTTTCTCATTTCCATCCCAAGTTTACAACTCACTTTGTTGGACCCAGTTTCTGATAGTCCTCCTTTATCACTTCCTTGGCTCGGGCTTCTGCATCCACTCTTATATTTGACTTTTTTGTTTTCCAGCCTCTGCCAAGAAACACAGTTACATTTTTACATACCTCTGACATATGTGACACGTAGTAAATGCTGCATTTTCTACTGCAGCACATTCATGACTCAGTGTGCTTCTCCAGTGCCTGCTCTGCAAGGTCCAAAGAGCTGCACATCTCTGGCAGCTCAGTTTGTTTTATCTTCAGATTATCAAGACTAACAGTGAAGGTCTCTGGTGAGATAAAGGCAATAAGGCCCTATTTTATACATCCTTTGTCTTTGCATTCATACAAAGGAGACCCTGCAGAGGTGAGGACATTTCCTCTCATTTGTATTCTGAACTGTTTCCTCCAGCATGGGCTGTGATTGCCAGATGAAAGCCCCAACATTCCTCGTCTCTGGCAGTTGCCTACTTGGGCAGGGCGAGGAGGGATAGGGTGACACGGAAAATGAATCTGTCCCTTCGTTTCTCAAGTCACTTGTAATTTCCTGGGTGATCCCAGGATGCTGCTGAGGATCAACAAAAATGTGAGGAATTTCTAAGTGGCCGGGAATGTTAATGTGCTCCTGGCTAAGCCTCTTAGCCCGGCTGCACTGACCGAGCACGCTGTTTGCTCCTTTGTACCATGTGCATACAAGTGATATATTCATATCTCACACTGCATCTCCCATCACACCCCATGATAATAAACCTGGTTTCTAACTCTGTGACCTTGATTAAACCTACAAACCCAATTTGCTGCATCAGATGCATCTGCCCATCCCTGTGGTGCCTGCCCTTCCTTAATTCATTTACTGCTTCAAAGGGATATCGAGGCTGGATCTTCTGTATGGATGATCATTCAGAAGCTCCTGCACCTCAAGTAGCTCTGCCTGCCCCTTCAATGTCTTGTTTTTCTTTTTGGAGGGGGGGTGTTATAAACAGCAGCCTCAGCTCAGCCAGCCCATACCTGAGGCTTTTAATGGCTTTTGGATTCAAGGAAAGCCGAGCTGCTGCTGGAGCCTGGGCTGTGCTGCAGACAGACACCAAGGAGAGAGTCCAGCCCCTGTCCCCGAGTCATCACAGCCAAAACATCCCAACAGGCTCCTGTGGAGCCTTGGCTGTACTTGTGGAGCTTTGCAGTGTCTCTTCCACGTGCCTTGCCCCTGGGGAACACTGGTATCTGCGCTGGCCCAGCTATCCCAATACAGCCGGGCTCTGTGCTGGCAGGGACAGGCCAAACAAAACACAAAGCATCACGTTCTCCAAGCCCAAGAGCAACTTTGCATCTCACCAGGGGCTTTGGCCTCTTTCCTCACCTGATGGTCAGGGGCTGTGCCGGGACAATGCCCCAGCCCTCACCACAGGACACGGGAATTCAGGCTCCACACTCCACGAGCCCTGGGCATGTGATGTGGAGCAGAGCAGGTCTCAGCCAAGCATCCCAGGGCAGCACACAGAGCCTCCTGAGAAGCCCCACCAGCAAGTTAAGGACCGGCCTTTGGCATCTTCTGGATTAAAACTTTCCCACTGATTTCTTTTTCCTGCGTCTGAGACAGTGTAAATATTTGGACACCTGTCCTCTTCTCTCCTCCCCCCATCTCTACCCACCATTTGCATTTTAAACTCAAAATAACAATTACAGACTTTTCTAAATGTTACAAATTCTGTAGGGTCCCCGGAGGAAGCAGAACTCTGTCCCTGTTACTATCACACATGAGAGTGTGGAGGGGTAAAAAGGGCTCCACATGAGCAGCATGCCAATGCTGCAATTGTTTTAAGTCCTGTACACTGGGGGTTGCATGTATCCAGCAAAGATTTACTGGAAAAACATGTTATTCTCAGTTACAGATTAACACGTTGCTGTAAAATTAAGCCCTGTTGTGAAGTAATCTGTTCCAAACCCAAGTTTCTGCCCCAGGAACAAAACCTGGCTCTTGTATGTTCTAGGAGATTTTTACTTCTTATTTCAGGGGAAGCAAGATTTCATCCTGGTCCTCCAAGCTAGATCCTACTTTTCTTTTTTTCCAGTGAAAGTCTTCCCCTGACCTCCACAGACCCAGTTCAGGTAGTAAAACAACCATTAAAAACTGTATGTTTAACTAAATTAATATAGTACATACTCTGTACATGTATGTGTTTCAGTTGGATGAAGTATATGTAATTAAAAGATGTCTTTAAAACTTTCCTATTGTATATCAGCTTTTTAAAAGTAGATGACTTATAGGATGAGCATGTTGGAGTTAATTATAAAATCCCCTCCTTCCAGGAGATGATCAGTAGATTTAGGATGAGAATCAGGATGAACATGTATTTCAAAATGCCAGTATAACCAGACTACATATATGTATAGTGCATATCAACATACCTCAGGTTAATTCCTCCATACAGGATGGAGATCCATAGCCATCCCATGAGAAGAAAAATCAGCATTAAAGGAAATGCAAACATAAACCAAGAACCAAAGTTCACCACATCACATTCTGGAAAATAACTAAGCAAATGGGAAAAATCAAGTTAATGCAAGAAGGGAAAGCAAGCCTTGCATTTATGGGTAAGCAAACATCTGAAATCAGCAGCGAAATATCCCACAAACCTGCCACTGTGCATTTAAAAGCTATTGCTGGGTGTGCCTTAGGAGTCATCTGGGCATCAGGAGATGTGGGAGCGTTGTGTTGGGACAACCCCCCAGGATACCCTGCCACCCCCATCTCACCCTGCCCTGCTGTGTGAGCCTGCAAGGAAAGATCTGGAAATCTCTCTTCAGTGCTTTCCTACTCCTGAACACCCAGGATTAAAACCTGCTACAACAACTGCTGAAGAGTCTGAAGATGAACCTCACAGGGATGCTGCAGTGCCCAGGAGAGGCTGCAGGTACTTATTTATAGAGGCCAGCAGAGTTAAGAACTATCTGTGGGCACTTAGGCTGGCACAAATCTCTGCTCCTATGCTCATAGGAGGAATCTTTCATAACTAAGAAAACAGGCCAGAAGTAGTGGGTTCATTATTTTTCTTTCTACCATACAGCAGTAGCTATAATTGCTCACAAAACACTGCACAGCCTGATTCATCAAAACAGTTAACAGGTTAATTGCAGGCGTGGAGTCAAGTCCCATTAAATTCAGTGGGTTTAAGAGCATCAATGAGGTGAAGCACATATGCTCCAGTTTGGCTGACAGCCTGCTTGGCTACACTGGAAACCTGCTTATTACAGCTAAGGCTACTGCAACCACTCCTCTGCTTTCATTTTCCAAAATGTTCTGGAGCAGCATGACTTTTCCAGACCAGCTCTCAGCACAGAAGGGAATTGCCTACAGGGATGGACAACATGCCTCTGTCTTCCAGGATTTACAAAGCTCCCCAGGATAGCCTGCTATACCTCTTCAGCTGTCCCAGAAGGATGAGGTTTGGTGCAGTTCCCGTCAGCGTTGCTGTACCTCCAATGCTGGCTGCATACGGGATTGAGATGAGGAAACCTTTCCATATATTTGTTTTGTATTCCTCCTCTTTCTTTAAGTCTGAGAGAGCATCGCTGGAAATCTCCTTCTCCTCCGACAGATCTTTGCTTTAAAACAGTCCAAAAGAGAATCCGGTGAAAGCCCTGGTTTAAATACAGTGCAACCACTTCAGAGCCTTGACAGAAGGAAAGTTCCCAGTTTTTAAAAATCCAAGCTAACACTGTCCCCAAGGACACCTGAGCTGCAGAGGGGTCCTGCTCAGTGAACCCCCACGTGGGACCAGCAGCCATGCAGAGGGCAAAGCACCCCCAGCACCCATCTGGAGGAGCTGAGGGTGCCTGTGCCTCGCCCAGCCCCTCAGCAATTTGTAACCCTGAGCATAAAGTCCACAGGACTGCTAAAAGGAAAAACACCTAACATTTGATAGCACCAAGAGGAAAGAACCATCTGTTCCCATGTCCCTGAAAAGATGCTTTCTTCCCATCCTTGTTATCAAAGCAGGGCCATCACCAGTGTGTAAATTCTGGGGGTGAGGGGGTGGTTTAAATCATCAGCTTCACACATTTGATGTTCCTGAGAAAACCAAGGCAAAAATCCCCAGCAGGAGACACCTCTGGCTATGATTTCAGAGTGGCTGAAAAAAACCTCTGTGACGATTTG
The DNA here is from genome assembly GCF_001604755.1 of Lepidothrix coronata. Classification (NCBI taxonomy): domain Eukaryota; kingdom Metazoa; phylum Chordata; class Aves; order Passeriformes; family Pipridae; genus Lepidothrix; species Lepidothrix coronata. The sequence continues at coordinate 2,871,094 of NW_016690279.1, forward strand.
GACATGCAGAGGGACACTGGACACACAGAGGAGGGTTTCTGTCATCAGGCTGCTAGTGACTGGGGGGTTCTGGATAATCAAAACATTGCAATGATTGAATTTCAAATTCCTAAAACTTGCTCTAGCTCAGGGGGTAATTCTCTCTCGACTCTCTAATACAAACTTTATAGTTAACTTACTCCTCAGTACTTGCCAGAAACTGCATCTCAGTTGGTACAGTGTAAAGTTTATTCTGCTGTAAAGATGCTGAAAAAGAAAGATGAGGACTTTAAAACAGTTCAAAGCATCTAGAAAATTCTCCTTGACCCAAACAGAGGGACAGAGGAAACAACTACCATTTTAGAGGAGGGGCTGTGCAGACGAAGGGTGAGCTCACACCCAGGGGATGGGGTCAGGAGCCCCTGGCAGGGATGAACGAGTCCATCTCCTCCTGCCAGTGCTCCGGTCCCACCACAGCACCAGCTCCTCCTCCAACACCCACGGGCACTTGGTCCCTTTACTACTTCTGCCACAGGTCAGGCTTTGGGATCTTCTAACACAGTCAGGAGTTTCAGGGCATCCCTTATCAAGTCATGGGTTTGAGGTGGTTTTTTTGGGGGGGAGGATTAACCATAAGTCATTCTTAGGAAGAAACACTCTTGGGCCTGATGTATCTGTAAGGCAGGTTCCCCAGGGTACAGCAGGAGCACTTCCTGTCACTGAGCTTCATTCCCATGGGATGAGAATTTTACCCCCTGTAGACATCCAGTGCAGTCACCATAAAGCTGTGCTTCCCTCTTTAAAGATATTTGGGGATTAGGTTTTGTACCAGGTCCTCCAAAAGGCACCCTGGCAGCAGGGACCATTCCAAGCCCATCATCCCCTCCACAAATAACAGACCCCAGAGGCTGAGCCAGCCCCTGGCACAAGTTTAGGGTCACCCCGGGGGGACTCTGTTGCATACCCAGTTCCCAGGGACCCTCCTGCACACTTCACATGGGCTCTGCCTCGCTGTCCTCCTTATTGGCAACCACAGGGAACACAAGTAGACTCAGGAGCCCTTGAGGAAAGGGATGTTTTGACCAGTATCACCAATGCTCTCTGGCAGTAAACTGGGAGTTACACACCACTCAACCACAGACACCCATGAGAGAACTCAGAAATCAAAAGATGGAAATGCAATACAATCATCCTTTGTTACCAGACCTGACATTAAGGCTCATGGCATTTGCAGTCATGGCTTGACCTCCTGAGGTTGGGAGGTGTGCTATCAACCCTCATTCTCCATGTTCCTCTCAGGACTGGAGCACTTTTGAGTTTTATCCACCTTCAGCCTGGGTGGCTCTTCCCCATCACAGCTGGCTCTGCTGCCTTTCCTTGTGCTCTCTGCGTGTTTTTGGGTCCTGAGGTCTGTGTCCCTGCACGTCCCTGGGCTCTGCAGGCCCCTACATGCAGAGCCCAATTCCTGGTGCTGCCACCCCAGCAGTCCCCAAATTTCCTTGCACCCCTCCTCAGCCTGGAACACCATCCTCTCCTACCCAATATGCCCCAGAGACCTAAAGCAGGGCATGGAGAGTAGCCAGTGGTCAAAGTCTCTGGACTCACTCATGTGTGTGCCAAAGACACCGAGCTCGTTCCAGCCCAGTGAACCAAGGATTTTTGCAGTGTCATGTTTTACACATTGTTAATTTACTGAATTGGAGTTAATTGGCTTGGGCACACACATGCTGAGCTTTCATCCCAACCTTGCCACGATGGAAGGATGTAATTAGAAGGATGAACATTAACCTGTGGTTGACTGTTGATCCTCCAATGCATTTAGTCCAAGGTCTCTTACACTCCTGTCCCAACTCAAGCCTACCCCTGGCTCTGCAAAGACATATTTCATTCTACCTCAATGTTTTTCAATTCTTTTTCTCCCTGCTAAGCCCAAACTCCCATCCCATCTGGCCAGGACCATCTGTGAGTTCTCTCTCAAGGAGGGTTTGCAAAGGTAACCAGGCATACTGCAGAGCTTTTCCTACGAAACCCATAAAAAGGAGTTGAAAATGATTACAAGTCCATAAGTCAGAAGAGATCAAGGATAACTGAGGTTGGATCTGGCTGTGCACATCTCTCACAGAGCAGAATGAGGATTCTTGTGGCCGTTTCACCAAAATACCTCATATACCTTAGAGGCAGAAATGCTCTTTGTAGATAATTTTGGATTCTCTCATCAGGAAAAAAATGTGACCAACTGATCAGAGATCACTCAAATTCTGGCACTGTGTGTGTAAGCAAAGCCCTTCACAAAGCTGGTTTCATACCCTTGTTGAGATTTCTTTAGAAAATCAAATGCTTTTACATGACACATTCTTTAATATATTTTTAATTATTATATTTAGCCACCCAAGTATTTTTTAATCTCCTGGACTCTACCACAGGGTTATGAAACCAAGTTGATTTGCAAACTGACCTTATCATATGCCACTGTACATGTTGTCTTCCACATACAGCCCTCTTACCAAATAAATGTCTTTTTTGGAACAGAGATTATAATTCAGTTGGATTATAAAAATTTAGTAGAACTGTGAAACAAGTATACCTTTTTCTCAAATGCTTGTTCCTTACATTCAGCAAGGTTTCATCAGGTCTGTGAAAAAAACCTCACTGCAACAGCCCTGACTTTTGAAAGTCTCTACCTTAAAAAAGAAATACGTCATCACGCCATCCCATGATATTTGCAAAGCATCACTTTATTCATTCTTCTACCTGAGTGCCTCTCCCTTTACCTTTTCTGGCTTCTCTCACCCCTGCAAGTGTTGTGAGTCAAGGATGTTAATTCTGTGCTTGACAGTGTCTAGGACAAGGGGGCATCTTCCTTTTATGTGTTCCCAAACTCTGCTGTATTTACAGTCACAACTACACAGTCAAATAATTTCAGAGGTTGGGGTCAAGAAGGTTAAAAGCAGACTGACAAAACACAATGTTTCTACAGAACAGGAAATCATAGCAAGAAAGTCAGGGGGGTTGATTTTAATAGATGTGAACAGTCAAAAATTCATAAAGTAAATGTGATAAAGCAACCTGGAGTGCAAATATCTCGTGATTGCTAGATGTTAATGATGAATGATTAATTATAACTTTATTAGAGTGTGCATGTTTGAGTCTTCTTCTGGGGACTCATTTATCTGCCTTAGGACTCAGTGGGAACCAAAAAGCCATTGCTTTTAAATCACAGAGACAGATGAATTACTAATTAGTGCAAGGAGAAGCTGTGACTGCTGCTCCAGCTATCAGCAATAGCTGCCAAGGGGACTTCAGGACTTCATTTATGGCTTGCTGTTTCTCATCACTGCCTGCCAGAAGCCCAGACTTCTGCTAAATGAGAGGGCTGAAGGAAGCCCTTACCTGACCACATGCCCTTAACCCAGCCTGTCCATGGCCTGCTCAGGAATGACACCAAAGAGTAGCATCAAGATGGAAAAATCAAAAAGCACTTAATAAACAGGTATTTAACCTGCCAGCCTTCCCCTGAGTCCTTGCTTTCTTTTCCAGCTCAGGCTCCAGTTTCATGGGGGAACAAACAGGAAAACAAGAGGAGAATGCACCAGCCCCAAGCACAGGGCAGCCCTGCGTGCCACAGGGAGGGACCCAGCCTGTCCCTGCACCATTGCACAGCACTCATCACCTGCCCTGCCTGCAGCCCTCCCTGGCTCCTGCTATCCCCTCAGCAAGGCACCCCCACCAATCCCACCGTGCCACAGACTTTAACCTGTGCCAGCAGCAGGTTTGTGGAGCAGGTTGGCTGGGCATCAGTGCTTCCTGGTTTTCCAGGCAACCCATAAGCATTTCCTCCTGCAGGACATGAGGAAGGGGCAGGATAAAAAGGAGTTTTATGCCTATACTCTTCCACTGTGGGAATAGTGTGCATGAAAGTGGGACCAGCACTGAGACTGAGCTGCAAGCTAAGGAACGTGGTACTTGTGCCAGTGAGGTGGATAAAATGGGGCGTATTTGATGGCAGCAAATCCAAAATCCACTCAGCTGGCTTATACTACTGCCCTGTCTCAATTACCTTGGTTTTCTTCATTTTCCCTGCTCATATCCTTAGATGTGTCTTTCTCCCCAAAGAGGCTTTTTAAAATTGCATTTGCAATTGGAAGCATCATAGCAGTGGAGGCAGTATTACTTAACCACATGGACAGGAAAGACGTTGTCAACATCATCCCTAAAATTAGTCTGGAAGAGAGAAAAAAGGAAAAGCTGAATATCTTCAGTTTGGCAAGTTCTCTGACACATTACAGCTATAGGAGGAACAGCTCACGAGCAAGGATAACAAAACCAATAGCAAAAAGGACTTCTGAGACCATCCTGTAACTGGACAGGGCACAGACATGGGGCCGAACCAAATGGTTCTCCCTGTGCTCCACGGCCTCTGAGCAAAGGCAAACAGCTGAACAAACTCAATAAGCTGGAGAAAAGGGGGTGTGGGCAGCCCCCAGTATGGGAGACACTTGCATCAGGGACCAGCACAGCAGCTTCCCCAGCCCCTGCAGCTCACATCCCCCCCAGAGATCCCCCTGCTGCCGTAGTCACCTGGCTGGCTGCACTCCCACCAACATGAGGACCCGGAGCGCGATCCTGCGGTGTAAATTCCACTCCTCAATGGCCGAGGCCATGATTAAGCCGCTGAGGAAGAGGAAATTGGTGTCTAAAAAGTATTGTGGGCAAACTTTGTTAGATGGGAGGATCCCCAGGAAGGGAAAGAGGACGATGGGCAGCAGAGCCGTCACGGCCAAGGGCAGCGCCTCGGTGCACCAGTACAGGGCCATCAGCAGGATCACATAGAGGCATCTTCCTTCCTGCAAAAGGAGGAGAGGAAAAGCGAGAGGTGACATTACAGAGGCACTTTGTCACTTGGAGGCACTTAGACAAGCAAAATGCACCAGTTACTCCTTCAAGGATATAATAATATTCCTCCCAAATCATTTCCATCAGGCACAACATCTTCCCCCCTGCATTGTGTAGGCATTCAGGACTTGCACTGACTCCCTGAGACCACAGAAAAACCCAAACCCTCCTTGGTTGCCTGAACTTCCCCTGGGCTGCAGGGTGGCAGTGCACAGGGCCATCAACCAAGTAACCTTGTTTGGGGTCTAGTCCTCAGCAGGCACTGCTGGTAACATCCTCAGGTGTCCCAGGGTCTGACCCATTTAATGTTTGTGCTTTCCCTCCAGCTTCCACAGACCGTGCTCTGCATGGCTACGGACAAACAGCCTTGGGAGGTGTGTGTTCCCCACATTTGCAATAGGCAGCGCACAGAAAGGTTTCTTTCCTTGGATCGGAGCCTCCCAAGAGATCTGTGAGAAACCATTCCATGGCAACCCATCCTGGTGCCCGCGGAAATCAGTAAATCAAGCTCTGTGGTGTCACACGGCTTCCTGCGGGCAGGGAGCTCGCCCTGCCTGGCACTGCCCTGGCTGGGCCAAGGCTGGCAGAGACCCAGTGCCCCCAGGCCACAGCGTGGATCCATCCATCCATCCACCCAGGAGGCACAAACTAGACCAAAGCCATTTGTCATGGCAGTCATGCCCAAAGCAATGAGTGATGGAAGGAAATCTGGGGAGCAGCCCCAAGCCCAGGAGGGGAGAGCCCTGGGGGGGAACCCAGCCCAGAGCTGGGCTCGGTCACCAGGGATATTGTCAGTGACCCTGTGGCAGAGTGCCCTCAGCACTATAAATAACAGCTGAGAATCATTTGGAAGCCACGGAACTATTTATTTTATCACTTTTCCAGCCTGTTGAGCAGGTTGAATTGCTACTCAAAGCCACCTCTGTCCCTCTGCTGGGACCTTCCTGCCCTGGACCGGGTCTGGGCTCGCTGGGCTTCTGCGAGGGAGACGAGGGCTCTGCTCCCTGCCATGGCTGGGAACAGCATGGGCTGGGGACTGTGGGGAGCTGAGTTTTGGGGATAACATGGTCTCAGCCACAGTGCCTGAGGGTGCAGCACAGCCACCACCTGCCTACAACCCAGTGCAGACCTGGGCTGAGCGGGGTCAAAACCAACATGGATTTGTCCTTCAATACATCTGCAGTGAGGGTTTGAAAAGTGGCCAAAATGACAGAATTTGTAATTTGCTTTCAGCACTTCGGCTTTGCATTTACAAGTGGTTCTGCCAGTACTGCTCCAGCACTTCAGTGCACGTGGAAACATGAACGCTGCAGAGCTGAGCACAACTTGATTTTTTTTTTCTCCATACATTAATTATAGTGGTGCCAGAGCTTCACACGAGGTTCCCAAGATCTGGATTTAAAGAGCGCTTTCAGACCTAATTTTAGATCCCAGTAAAATGACATATGAGACAGTGTGAAGTAAAATCCTCAGGCTCCCAGCTCAGCCCTGGCAGCTTCACTTCCCCCAGACCAGCAGGACCAGAGCAGCAAACCTGGCAGAGCCAAACTTTGCAAAAATAAGGGGTCATGTTTTAAAGTGTTTGCACACTAGATTAGTGATTTCATTCCTGTGGCAACTGATAATTCCTCTTTACTCTGGTTCTTTTTATACACCAAAGAAATAGCTTTGCTCTCATTAAGCCCTTTTCCATTTGATCTCTAAGGGCTGTATAAATAATTGTTTTTCTTCCACTGGCAAAATATTCTTCCATTTCCTGGAAGGAAAGTTGCACCAAAGTCAGCTTCAAAATAAAGACACTTTGCTTCTTACAGGAGTAGAGCAACTGAAAATATTTAACAGTGCCTTGATACAAGAGCATATCAGTGAAGGCTTTAATTGACATTATGAAATAGATGAAGTACAATTTAGAAAACTAATTATAAGTAATGGATATTTATTCTCTAGTGTATGGAAAATGTTCTGGAAAACATTGCAATGAAATACAGCATGAATCTAATAACTCCTCTTCACTGCAAGATCAAAAGCCAAGGGATAAAACTGAAACAGGGCAGAAAGAACTGCTATTAGGAGGGTTTCCCTGAATTTCTGAAACCTGTACTGGTCATCAGCAGATCACTTGAAGAAAGCTGCAGTGCTGTTTTCCCAATTTATTCTACCCCAAAAGAGGACAAATTGCACATATAATAAACAAGTATTTAATTTAAAATAGGACCATCATCAAACAAAAAAATGAAAAAAACCACTTCAGAATAAAACTTTGATTTGGACCAGGCACTCCCAAAAACAAAAAACAAAACAACAACAAAAAAGTAAAGCCATTAATAAAATTGAACCAAACTCTATATGACATTGAAAGTCTTTTGCTTTCAAGATATTTTGCAAATGTTAATTAATTAATGCCCCCAATGCCCAGTATAATTATTTAGTACACAGACAATAAATGCTAACAAATGCCAGGAGAATGGTCCTTTAGGGATTTGGCCACGGCTGCCCCAGGATGAGCTGAGCTGCAGCTGCTGCTGTGAGTGGCACCATCACCCCCACATCATCTTTATCCTTCAATCCCTTGGCTGCATCCCCGTCAGACTCCTTCTACTTCTCTCATCTCCCTGCAGCTTTGTATTGATTTTTTTCAACCATTAGTTTATCAAAGTTCAGGGGCAAAAATAGTGGCACCTACGAACTTTAAAATAGGTCTTGTGATTGGGTTAATTTTATAACCAATTAATGATTGCCAGGGAAGTGCTGATGGCTCTGGACTGCAGCAGCTCTTCTTCCTGTTGCTCAAGAGCCTTGGGATTGACCTCTGCCCCTCCAGACACAGATCCTGTCTTTCTACACTGAAAGCACCGGAGATTTTCCACACTGGGGGACCTGCTGAGCCGTGACAGAGGAAGCCAAGCCATGAGGCAATCTCCTGTGGGCAGGAGAGCTGGAGGTCTCTGGGAAGGGCAGGTGAGGTGCCCGGGGAAAGGAGGTTCTGGCAGGGAATGTAGGTCAGATAAGGCGAGCTGGCTCACCCAGACATAGCACCAGGACATGCATGAGCCACCAGGATCCTGAGCTGGACCTTGTTCTCCATCAGACCCAGCGCCCACAGCTTCCCCACCAGGCAGACTCAGTGCTCAGAGAAGCCCTGCCTTGGCACTGCCAAGCTTTGGGTTTTCCCTTCCAACTTCTGGATGCTACGTGGTCATCAGAGCCTCACCACCCCCACCCAGGCAAACAGGGGGCAAACAGGGCTCCTCCAGGACCCTGATCCCAACACCAACAGATATTTTGGATGAATCGGAGCTTTTCAAGGCCTTTTGTCCCACCACTACCACAAAGGAACGTTCTACCTGCAGTGTCCAGAACTGCTTGGTGCAAAAATCACTGAGTGTTCTCACATCACAGCTGTGACTGTGCTAGTGGCCCCCTCGCTCCCACTGCCTGCTCTCCAGTGGGATGGATGTGTGAATCTGATTTCTAACACAGCTCCTGTAAACATTATGTAATCTGGACCTAACCCAAGCCCTGTTTGCCAGCCTTCCTGCCAGTGGAGTCATTTTGCTCCCACCAGCTATTTCCAGAATGGCTAGAAAGGGGCCAGTAACACAAGGCCACAAGCTGCAGGAGCTTCAGGGAACCTGCGTTGCTCTGTTAAAATGACAAAGCTAATTAAACACTTTTATTTGAACTTGAAGTATTTCGTAGTTGAAAAAAAAAAAAAAAAAAGAAGAAGAATTTTCTCTGTTTTAAAACAGGACAGCTGAAGCTCAGATAAAGTGGGCAAATTGAGTGTGTGGCAAAAAGCCACTGCCCCAGCAAAAAGCAGCCTGGTAGACTCACACTACTCTTGCTCAGCTTGCATGTGTCCCCCACACACAGATATCACGTTAACCCTCTTGGCTGTGGGCAGCCAGGCCAGTTGCTGTCTCCAACTAATTAAATATTGAACATATTACACATGTTCAGATATGACATCTCAATGTTACATATTGCTACCTCACACCTCTTTTTGGAATCTACTTCCCAACAGGGGGCTACAAATCAGCCTGACCTGTGGTCAGCATTCCTGGGGATCTCCATCCACCCTGGGGCTTTTAGAAATGCACCTGCTTTGTTATTTATTATTCACAAAACTCCTCAAGGCAGCTCTTACAAAACTGTGGTATGGAAGCTACTTAAACCTGTGGATTTTAAAGTAGCCAGAGTTGGACATATGTACTTTAACTTCTCTTTAGTCACTGTCACAGTAAAAATATTTCATTATCAGTCAACTTCTCATGCTAAAGGACTGCACTTTGAGCACTTCGCTGAAGACAGAACAAAAATGTTTCACTGAACATGGTTTTTTCTGCATCTGACAACAGATTACCATGGGTTGGATTCCTTTGTACCACACCATTACACTCATCACTCAATACTCTGTCCAGTATGTTCTTCCTCAGTTCTTCCTTTCCATAGAATGATGGAATTGTTGAGATTGGAAAAGACCTTTATGATTGTTGATCATAAAACATGACCACATATTTTCTGTGGTCCTCAGCATCCAATTAATACTGACTCTTGTCCACTTCCCTTTCCCCCCACCCAAGCACTGCTGCTTTCACATCCTCCCTGTGCCAGCTCGCTTTTCTCCAGGCTTGCCCTCTCTCCAAACTGAAACTCTCAGTGCATATGATAAAGGTAGTCACCCTACTGTCAGTGACCACCCCTCTTTCCCCACTGAAGTTCTTCTTCTCAGCTTTTAACTGACCATTGTTCCCAGTTTTGTGAAACTGGCCTTTCTAAACCACCAAGCACGGACTCAGCAGAGATGGACTCTGTGTATGAAATGTATAATCAGGCTACAATCACTTATTTGTCCTGCCAGGCTGCTCCCTACACTGCTCCCTGCCTCTCTGGGCTCCTGCTGTGCTCTCCAGTCCAGGGTCCAGTTCCACTCCACCTTGCAGGACACCCTGCTCCCAGCCCCACTTGCCTACATTTGCATCACCCCTGTCCCCACAAAGCCGCCCTTCACAGTCTCTGCTTTCCAGAGCAAGCAATGTAATTTTTCTTCTGGAAGTTCCTAAAGTCTCCTTGTTCTAACCAGGAGGACTCATTACATCCGAGTTAATTTTAAATTGCTCTATGGCCACCAAGGAAGTCAAGTCTGTTCTCTGAAGGCACTGGGCCCTATTTGCCTGCTCAGAGCTCCTTTTAGCAGATTTGGCTGCCTCAGCTGTTACCAAGCCAAGAGGCTGTAGACATTGAGTTCATTAGAAGCTGTTGGAACAAGCTCTTTGCACAGCTCATTAAAAGTGCCCCCCATGCCCCTTCCAGCAGAACAGTTCCTCCAGCCCCTCCTGCCCTGCTCCAGCTCTTTGCAATCATTCACAGCCCTCCGAGCAGGGGGGTCACAGGCACTTCCACTCACGGGACAAATATTCAGCTATTTCAGCAGCAACTGGAGCAGGAGGTGACACACAGACCCTCGTGCAGAGAAGGTTCCACACAGAGCATTTCCTTCTGCTGCTTGATGTGACAGACACAAGCCACTGTTCCAGCCATGGTTTGGGGAGCACACCCTGAGGTCTTGGCAGACCCACTCACAAAGCAGAAATTTCATTTCTCTACGTAAGAGACAGGAGGCTGCAGACAAAAGCACTTATGCAAGTCTCTCTGTCCACAACTGCAACCTACAAAGGGCATCAAACAAAACCAAGGGCAATTAACATCCCATCAGCACCAGTGCCAGCCCTGTCACCGTCCCTCTGTGAAGGGACTCACACAGAGATCTGGAGAACAACCACTGCAGGGTGAAAGCCAGCCAGAGCTTTAATTGCAGCTTGCAGATGTGAATGCTGGAGTCCATCTGCAGTAAGCAAGACCAGAATTAATGGATGATTTTTCTCAAAGGATTATTTTTCTCTAGGGAGATGTCACCTAGGTGCAGGTTTCACTGGAAGATCCAGTGCACCCACACCACAGGGTGTCACTCAAAAGGACACACTTAAGCAAGAAGCCACATCCTATTTGTGGTTCTCTGTTATATCAGCTTCAAGTCAAGATTTCTTGGTCTTCAGATCCAAGCGAGACACTGCCCTTGAAGCCAAAGCTCAGCTGGCTTTTTATGGTGGCAATCCCTTGGAGAATTAAAATTGCTGAGCATCCCAGGGGGGAGAAGGTAAATGATGACACAACATGGGAATATATTTTAGCATTCCCAGAGCAGGAAAGTACTGCAGAGATGCCTGTAAGATTCCTTTCCACAAGGGAAACCTCACCCTGGGACCAGCAAAGGCTGAGCCTCACTGCTTCTCATCTCCTACCAGTTTCTTTTACACCCTGCAAGGCAGCACACTGACCATCCCAGCAGGAACACGGGGCTCTCCAGCCCATCCAACTCTCCCGAGTTTCAGACGTGTGAGCACCCCGCAGCATCACGGTGGTTACAGTGACCTCACCTCACCCAGGAGCTCCTCCTGCCCCAGCCTGCTTTCCCTGGATGCCCTGCCTGGGACAGGCTCCCAGTAACACCAGCAGCAGCCCAGTCAGTGGAACACCCGCAGCAGCTCTGGCGACGTGGCTGCCCAGGGCGCACCGGGACAAACGTCCTGACTCGAGGGGCGCAGCCGAGGGCACGCGGTTCCCGTCACGCGCCAGAAGAACGTCCACACTCTGCCACCCCTGATCCCCTGCCTGCTGACTCCTCGCCTGGTCCTCCCCCTTGGTGTTTTCACACTGTGGGTAAAAGCGTAACCTGCTCCTTCCTCTCCCACAGCCCCCCTCGGCTCGGGCTGTGGACGGGGGCTCAAGCAAGCTCCAGACGTCAGAACTTAATCCCTTGTTGGTGCAACAGCAAGTTTCCTTTCTTGCTGAACAAGTGAGAGAGTTTAGTGTTGAAACTGTGGATGAATCATTGACCCCTGAATATGAACAGATACACTTGTGTACAGCAGCTCACAGCTACAGGTTCACCCCTAGTCCAGACTCTGGAAGAAGTTGTGGAAGCTGCAGCTGGACTTGCTTGAAACATGGTTAACACCCATGGGAGCATCGGAGTTAGACAGGAACCAGCACAGGTATTGGAGAGCCTCACTTCTACCACCAGTAATGCATTTAGTGCCCATGGAAAATAAAGAACAGACCCCTAAGGTGAGTGGCAGAGCAGCCAGCCCTGCCAAGGTCTCCTTCCTTGCCCACAGCTGCCCCACTGCTTTGCCACCCCCTCAGCTGCAAACATTTCCCCTTTCCCAACACCATTTTTCCTTTGATAAACCGGCACTGATCAGACTGGACTGTGCATGAGATCCTCCCTGGATCGCACCCCAGAGTGATCAGCAGGAGTGGAGCGGGTGTGAACAGCACTAGTAGAGACATTTTCTTCTGTACATGTGAAGAAATCCCTTTCCTGAACACCCAAATCTTTCCACAGCCTGTGTGACACTATACACTTCTACCAGTACACTGAGCATTTAGATCTTGCCACAGAACCGGGTTCATCTGTGATTTATTCTCGCAAATAGCCCCTGCACGGTCCACTCACAAGCTTGCACTGTATGATCAGTGCATCTCCTCACCCTCTAACCATATCTCTCAACTTTACAGTTGCCAAGGTCAAACAAGATACCATTAAATATACTTGACGTCATTTGTTCAGTTACTGTAAATGAGCCTAGAAATGTAATTATCGCTCTACTTATGAATTGGCAAAGTAATTAAATACCTCTTGTGCAATGTGCTTTCTGCTCTTTGAGGCAGACATTTAATATAGTCCTATTCAGAACTCAGCCAATAATGTAAAATAGAAAAACAAAGGGAGATTAAATCCAAATAAATTTCTCTTTTAATATAAAGTCATTAAATAAAGCAACGATCATTCTATATTATTTTTTAATTTCAGAGGTTTATTTTGTATCTCAAATGAAAAGGTTTCACCTGACAAACATTGTACAGACTCAGTGCCAACTTTGTGTCCTTACAGCACCTGAACTACCCTGTAATCACTAAGTACTGATCAATAGTTATTGTCAGATGTAAACAAAGTCATTCTCAAATGGATCTGAGTCAGAATGTAAGAGTGAAATCCTGCCGGCACTGAAGTCAACGGCACAAAATTCCACAGTGACTTCACCGTCCCGTGGACTTCCACACAAGGCTCAGAGGCTCCTGGTGCACAAGAGCTGTGTATGTGGGACAGCTGCAAAAATCCTTCAGCCTGCAAAGTTTTGCAACAGGTTGCTTAATGTGCAGCCTAACGCACATGCTAAAGTACAAACCTTAACAGGAGAACGGTCTTTCCACGCCTACAAACCACCACAAATATCTTACTCACAAAACCTTTCCGGATACGGCACCAAAGGTCTCCCCAGGAGTCACCCACAGGGGTGCGGGTGGCACTCGTGGCTCCCTGGCATTCCCCAGCCCTGCAGGTCCCTCTCCCCCTGCCCACACCTCTGCCCGCTGCCACTCCCCTCCCTAAGGGGATGGGACAGGGATGCCAGGCAGTCTCAAAGTGCCAGGCACTTACCTTCTACCCGAGCTCTGCCAGCCCCTCTCCGGGGGATGCTGGCCATAGACCTGCATCACCTCTGTTTCCCCAGCTGCCATTTGGGCACCACCAATGAAAACTGCAACAAGGCACTGGGGTACCAGCAAGCAATACTAGTTAGTGCCACTTAGCTTGAGCTGATGCTGACCCCAAAGTTCGTTCCACCTCCCAATGTCTATATAAGTAACAAACAGCTCAATTATCTATCCCTTCTTCCCTCTAAAAAGCTGAAGTGACCCCAGGATGTCCCCTCCATTCGAACTCTGGGGTGGTGTGGAAGGGTGAGGAGCTCTGGCAGCCCACAGGCTTTGCGGTCCCCCCCTCCACGGGCAAACCCTGGCAGGCAGGAGGGTGACCCTCTCTCGAGCCGAATATTGTTGGGGCCGAGGCGAGATGTGGCACAGAGCACCCAGGCTGTGTCTCCGGTCCGTGTCCCCAGAGCTGAGTTCCACGGGGTGTAACGCTGTTTCATACCCTTGGTCCCTGTCCCGAGTCGGCGCCCCCGGTTTGTGCTCCCGGTCCGTGGCCCCTCTTGGTGTCCCCCAGTCAGTGCCCCCGGTCAGCGCATCCCACTCGGTGTCCCCCGCTCGCAGTGCCCACCCACGCTGCCCGGCCCGTGCCCTCCCTCCCCGCGGGTGCCCGGGCGCGGTACCTTGGCGGGCAGGCTGAGCAGGACGGGCACCAGCGCCAGGGGCGCGCAGAGCAGCACCACGAACCGCCGCACGCTCCACGCCTTCTTCACCAGCGCTCCCAGCGCCGCCATCCCGCGCCCATCACCGCGCCCGCCGCCGCGCACCCGCTTTATCCCCCGGGAACGGCCGGGGCGGGGCCCCCTCCCGGTGGGACGGACCCCCACCGCCCTGCCCCGCCCTGCCTCGCCCACCGGGAGGGGCCCCCGCACTGCCCCACCGCAGTTCGCCCCCTCTATACTGACCCCCATCCCCGATACCCCCCCCTTTGTACGGCCCTCATATCCCCCCCTTTCCCCCATCTCAACGGTTTCTCAGCCTTTTTTTTTTTCTTTTTTTTTTTTTCATTAAAAATAAGCGACCACAACCAAACAAAAGGTCAGTGGTGCGGAGCGGGATGGAGCCATGGGAAATGGCAGAAAGGCAGGAGGCAAAGTCTTGGCTCACACAAGTGCGAGCCCAAGCAAGCAAGCGAGGAGCATATGATTATCCCCTGGGTGTCCTATCAGGATGGACCTTAAGGATGCTTCAACCACGAGTCGAAAAGAAAACGCAAAAGCTGCCCGGTTCGAACTCTGAGGGAGGGTTTTCCTGCCAGCTCTGCCCTGTCTCGGGGCCATAGGAAAGAAAATGGTGGAATACATGGGACAGGACAGGATCCCCTCTCCGGGACCACGGTGAACTTCAGTTAACACTGAGGAGGTTGCTGGTCTCCACCCGACTGCAGGGAGCAGCAAACATCCCAGAGCTGCTGCACTGCCAAGATGAGCAAGAGATCAAAGTCAAGGGAGCTGGGTTTTCTCTCTGCTTTTTGCATCACCTGGATTCTCACAACTGGAGGCTAAGTGCAGCTGGGTGATGAGGAGAAAAATGGGAAAGCAAAATAGCGTCCTTAGTACTTCACCAGCATCCTTTGAGTGCTTTCAAACATATTGAAATCTTGGGTAAATTGGCCCTATATATACAGAAGATGTATAAAACTCACGTTCAGCAGAAAAACCCTTCCCTTTCACCAATAATCAGCTCTCTGAAGAGTTACTACTCTTTGATACTACTTCCTAGAGCATCATGGAAGTTGGAGTCAAATGCATCGGATAAAAAAGCAGACCCCAGAAAGCTCTGTCCTCTTTCTACAAACCATGGATCACTGGCACAAGAAACTAGAGAGGAAGAGTGTGGTGTTACAACCAGCATCAGAGACAGGGCTGCATCCTTGTCCTCCATTCCCTTCCCTCTCCTTAACGGCACATACATAATTTTGCACAAATAGTAACAAACCAGTTAATCCCCGCAGCCATCCCGGGCAGGGGCTAAAGGGTGACGGCATCAGCACCGCGGCTCTTTTCAAACAGCAGAACGGGCACAAAGGCTTTTGCCGGGCACTGCCGGGGGCCGCTGGCAACGCGAGGATCCGGCATCCGCCTGGCGCCGGCCCCGCGGCCGCCCGGCCCCGCTGGCAAACGCGCCTTCTGCCGGGCCCGGGAGAAAGCACAGAGCTGACCGAGGGAAAGCCATGGGGATTTTCATCTGGCCTTTCTTTAACTGCTCAACAGCGTGAATAAGAAGTTATCATGACTACGAAAAAGAAAAAAAAAGAGTAGGAGGTTGCTGCGCAGCCTCGGTGCCGCTGCAGTGGGCTGGGGTAGCACGAGCTGCCTCATCACTCGGGTGGTGGTGTGTGATGGAGAGGATGGGCAGATGGATGGCTGACGGCCTGAAAGCAGAATTGCCTGAAACAGGTTCAGCTTACCCAAAATACCCATGAGCCAGAGGCTGGGAGCCCCTCTATGAGTGTGTGTCACATGCCGGAGCAAAGGAGCTCTACAAAACTTCTTCTCTCAAAATCAACCTTGTAAGTCAAAAAAAGTTCCAAAAGAATAATAAGCTGCCAAAGTCACAGTCTGTTCTTTCTCTTGTGAGGATACAGACTTCTGGCAGTGTGGAGGGCGAGGGGACCGGCAGCACATTCTCCTCCAAGACACGAGTCACGTCCCTGCCTGGACAGTCCCTTCCCCGATCCCACCCGGCCCCTCTCGGCTCAGCAGGGTGGATGCTGGCTCAGCCTCCAGTGCTTCCCAGCCGAGCACATTGTGCAGGGGCTACATGCTGGTTAACTCGGCCTTCCCGGACTTCAGCTGGGAAAAAATGTTTAATTAATTTGTTTTCTTGTAAGCTCCATCTCTATCACCCCCATTTCCAGTGCCAGCAGTGGCTGCAGCTGCCCTGGCTGTGCCCTATCACTAACCCTATCACTGGCATCAGACCTCACTGCACTCCTGGCCATTATTCTCTGCTACTTAAAGTAAGTTTGGTTTGTTAGCAAAAGAAAGAGGTGCTGCATAGTGCCCAAAGGAACCACTGTGGGACACCGTTTGTGCTTGGGCCAGGGAGAGGCTTTATTTATCTGTAGTGACCCTCACGGAGTGAACCCTGGGTTACAAATGAGCTTTTATGCTTTTATTGCACTAACTTGGTTTCCTATCAGCACTGATGGGAGAGGAGGGTTGCAAAAGGTTATCGGTGTTTTGCATCTTGCAAAACTGGAAAATATCAATTTCCTGCAGACATCAAGGCCTAGACTGAAAAAAAAGTTCACTGGAAAAAGCTACAGCATATAGGCTGTATGCACAGTTTTTATATATCCACACAGTAATTACAGGCACAGAGCTGCCACCGTCCAAAAGTCAAGGCAACAGCGTTCCCAGATTATGCAACAGTATCTTCATCCCTGTTCCTTGCTTGTATGTGGGGTTTTTTTTCATGTCCCTTTTTCCTCTTAGTGCTCCTATAGGTCTACAACTCACATTTATCTCGAAAAATCCCCTTAGTTCAATTCTGCCCTTGTGGCATCAGTGGGCAAAACACAACTTAGCATAATTACCCCAAACCGAAGTCAGGCTGGTATCCATGAGCTCACAAGCTGGTTCCCAGTCCCACCACAGAAATCACTGGTGATGGTCAGATACCAAAATAAACAGAAAAGGAAATTCCATCAATAACCCATGATTCCCTCTGAAATCCTAATGCTGCCAATAAAACACCTCTATTTCCATTTCATTTCTCTTCCCTCTTTCCTTTAACTCCTCTTTCTGCAGCTTATCTGCACCTCGTTGTGTCGTGACACTTTGGTCCAGGCAGGCACGAGGAAGCCCCTGAAAATGAAGCTGTTCCTGGCAGGTCTGGAGTTGGTCTCCTGAGACAACAATTTGTTCTTAAAAGTGGAAAGATTCAAGCAGCAGAAGGACCCAGAGTGACCAACTGTCCATCCAGCACACAGCTGGAAATACGTTCTGTTCAAAGATTTTCCCTAAACATACGGATTCTCCCAGTGCTAGTGATGGTGGCAGAGAGACCCCCAGTGGTTGGGTGCACCACGAGCCATCACCCTTCACATCCCACGGTCTCAGGGTCCCCCCAAAGGCAAGCAGGAAGGTTTTGGAGGGGCTGAAGGCCAACACAGCCTTTGGGGCTGGTGACAACAGCCTCTCTGGGTAAGCCAGGGCAGGACATCACTTCTCCCAGTGTCACATGGAGCTGTCACCATCCTCAGTGTCCAGACCCGTACTCTGAAAAGGGTGGGACTGACTGTCATCTTCCCACTTCCATTCATTTACCTCTTTCCAAATATTATTGCTTTGATTTCGCTTAAAAGAGTACCTTTTATTATTCCCCAGTTAAACTCAAATGAGCTAAGCTGGGTTGCAAGGACTATTTTTATAAAGTCAGACCAAACTCTGAAAGAACATTGATGGCTTGAAATTGTATTTGCAGCAGATAAACTATTCATGTGAAAAAAGAGAAGAAAACAGGAATCCCATTTTCCTTATGAGAATGCACGTACACTGAACATAAAGCCTGAGAATTAATAATGCAATGGATAATAATAATAATAATAAATATTATTAATAATAACAATACAGTGTCACTTATGACCACACAGATGCACAGAAAGCTAACACAGCAGTATGTCAGGCTATTCCCAGTCAAACAAAGACTGGAAACTCCACCTGCCCTGTGAGCCAGCCAGGGAAGCAATGGTTTTCATCCAGTGAACTGCTGCTGCAGGTATAGAATCAGAATAACCTGAGTTGGAAGGAGCCCACAAGGATCACTGAGTCCAGCTCCTGATGGACTGGTGGAGTGATACAGCTGAGGCTGCAAGAAGACGTGGGGTGGACATTTTGCAGGTCTGGAGTGTCCTCTTTGCTGGACGAGCACCTGCTGAGATTTTTCCATCCTCAAACAGCAATAGCTCAGCATTCACTACAACAAACCAAAGGACACATCAGGCTGATCGAGAGGAATTATCAACAAGCCGTGACACAGATGTGCGGAAAGTAACACTTACATAACGAGAAGGAGTTTATCACGCAGTGAGAAAGCAAAACATTTTTGCTTTTCATGACCAGTAAAGTTCTGCTTTGTTTTGAAGCTCCGTCACAGAGCTGATTTCAGCAGAGGCCAATTCAGGAGCCCCTGCTCGAAGGCCAGTCCCACGCACCAGCTCCCCGAGAGGACTGGCCTCACCACGGGCTGCCGGCCCCGGCCCAGAGCACCGCGCCGGCCCGAAAGCTCCCCGTGGATCAGCTTTGTTTCTGCTCCGCTGTCCCGCGGGGGGAGCTGCGTTTTAATAAACACCACGATAGTTAGAAACAGGCTTCTTCAAAGGGCTTTGCAAACAGAACTCAATCCTGGCATCGCCGGGAGACAGCGAGAGCGGTGTTTGTACAGATGTTGGCCGGCGGGCAGGGAGCTCAGGGTGCAGCCTCCTCCGGCACTGGGGGCTCGGCTCAGCCTCCTTTGCTCACATCCTCCTGCTCCCACCGCGCCACGAGGCCCCGCTCCAGCAGCACCGCTCCGAGTGCCCGTGTGCCGGGCAGCCGCTCCCCGGGAAGGCAGGAGAGCGCTCAGCAGCACCAGCCCCTGCACGGGCACACGGCTCTTCCTCGCCCGCGGGCGGTAAAAGCAAAGCACAGCGCTGCCGGTTGGCTGCGAGCGGCAGGCAAAGCTGTGGCTGGGCGGTGGA
The DNA here is from genome assembly GCF_001604755.1 of Lepidothrix coronata. Classification (NCBI taxonomy): domain Eukaryota; kingdom Metazoa; phylum Chordata; class Aves; order Passeriformes; family Pipridae; genus Lepidothrix; species Lepidothrix coronata. Next base: position 2,890,205 of record NW_016690279.1, read on the forward strand.
ACCCGAACCCCACGCCGGGGCCGGGCACTCGCCCAGGCGGCTCCTCTGGCAAGAGGTGAATGCGCGCCGGGCACGGGCAGCCCGCCGCGCTAGGACACTTGCGGGACGCGAACCGGCCACCGGCGGGGCCGAGGCGGCAGCGCTGCGCCGGCGCCACCGCGCGGAGCGAGAGCGAACCCTCGGAGGTGCCTTGTGGTTCACGGTGCCGCCCGCCCGCCCCGCTCCGCGCCCGGGAAAAATCCCGAGGGGGTCCCACCGGCCCCGAGCCCTTTGCTCGGGTTGCTCTGAGCGCGGAGGAAGAAGCCCTCAACCCTCTCTCCTGCCTGGCAGAGCAGCTTCTCGCAGCTGCCTTCTCCCCCACGGATGCAGATCCGTGCGGGACACATCCATGGATGTGGAGGGGTGAGGCACACTTTGCTCCCTCTTACCCATTTTCAGGCAGAGCACCAGAGAACAGAGGATCTTCCCGATGGGTAAAGGCTGCCCAGCACAGCAAATCGCTCAGGGAGGAGTTCACTGTCT
>NW_016690279.1:2891064-2899781 GCF_001604755.1 Lepidothrix coronata
AAAAAAAAAAAAGCCAAAAGTACTACCAGAAGAAAATAAATCCGGGTTATGTATAGTGCTGTATTTCAGCATTGCCCATGTCCTGGAATTCAGGTCTCCAGAAAAATTTCAGGATATGTGGAGTCATTTATAATGGATTTAAATGCCTCATTTGTAAAGTCTTCTGAGAAAAATAACACATTTTTTTAATTAAAATAACACATTTCTCTTTCTCCGTTACCTTTTATAGATGCTCAGGTACCCCCAGGTAAGAATATCTCACAAATTCATGGTCTGCAGGCTGAGCAAGATGACTGAATGATTATAACCACACAAAGAACACGAGTGGAATGACACTGCAAACTACTTTGTAGATGAAATGTTTAACATTTAGGAAAGAAGTGACCTTTAGTTGTTTCTCTCTTGGCTGTGCTCCCATCTCACAATTACTTTGGTTACTTTAGGACACTTAAACTCGTTCAAATTTATTTATTTGAAGACACAGTTATCAAAATAGTGATATGTGAAATAAACCCAACTAGAAATATAAATAGCCCTATCCGCACAAGGTAATATTGCCCCATCCCTAAGCCTGCCCTCTTCTACCCAATCATGGATCTCTTCCTTCCCCTCAGTCGCACCTCATCCAGCTTTTTGATCACAGGACCAGATTTTTTAGATGCGGCAGCATAGCTCTTCAGCAGAGCCTTAAACATCACTTCAGTATCTGGATGAGTGCTAATGAAGGCTTTTTCCAGAACATACAAATCGACTCCTTTATCCTCTGGGAGACCTGAAATAAAACTGAGTCCAAAGTCTATCAACACCAAGTCCAACTTCTCCACGGGTGGCCGCAGAAGGAGGTTGGCAGTTGTGAGATCCCCATGGATAATATCTTCATCGTGCATCCTCGCTAACAGCTCACCCATCTTCTCTGCTAAGTCCTGGAGGCTGCTGGTGTCATTTCCACTCCGCTGTACAGAGTAAATATGATCTTGAACTGTAACTGAGTCTACAATATCTTCAAGATATATGGAGTTGGTGACATAATCCACGAAGTAGACAGCTGGAGCTGGAATCCCTATGGAAAAGAGTAAATCAATGCTAACAGTTAATTTACACGATTCCCAACTTTATTCTAACAAGAAAACACAACCAATAAAAGCCTTAAGCAGAAATTTCGGTTGAGATCACCCCCGGCCACCACCAATCCACATCTTGGAAGGGCCTTGCCAACACTTATTTCCAACCCACCAGCACTGGTAGCTTTTTAACCTGCTGGCAGCTCCAGCTTGATAACAGGATCAGCCCCTCCTGGGGTGAGACTCCCCAGGGAAACACGTTATGGGACACACCGAGGACAAGCTGTGTTTTAGGGGCCGCTCTGGACGAGCAGAGAGGGTCACCCTGGGATGCGAAGAACCCTCTGCACCCTTCAGGATGGCGCTGGAGGTGCCAAGTGCCTGCGATCTGCTCTGAGCCACGGGCACAGCCGGGGAGCGCCGGGGAGGGGGGGTGTCCTGCGGGGGCTGTCCCGCTCACACCGCCTAGGAGTGTCCATCTGTCCTTCCCTGCTCACACCGCCCAGGGGTGTCTGTGTGTCTGTCCTGCCCCGCTCACACCGCCCAGGGGTGTCTGTGTGTCTGTCCTGCCCCGATCACACCGCCCAGGGGTGTCTGTGTGTCTGTCCTGCCCCGATCACACCGCCCCGGGGTGTCCGTCCGTCCGTCCGTTCTGCCGGGGCAGCCCCGCCTCTCCCCGTGCCCACCTGCCCGCCGGCACCGCAGCAGCGACCGCGCCTCCTGGGTCGTGCGGCGCCGGCTGAGCCGCTCCTCCAGCGCCGGGTGCCGGTACCGCTTGGGGACGCGGAGCTTCGCCACGGCCTTGCGGCCCAGGAACAGCCCGCGGTACACGTGCGCCTCGGCGCCCTGCTGCACCAGCTGCAGCCCCGGCAGCGGCGGCGGCGACAGCTCCTCTTCCGCGGCCTCGGGGTGGTTCACGGCGGGGCCCGCGGCCCCCACAGCGCCCATCGCGGGACCGGCGGGACCGGCCTGGACCGAGCACTCCCCGCCCGCCTCCGCCTGCGCCGCCGCCATCGCCGCGACGCGCCGCCACACCGCGCGTGCGCGGGGCGCCGCTTCGGCAACGCTCGGCCATCTCCGGTGATCTCCGTCAGTGCTCGGCAAATCTCGGCGATCTCCGGCGATCTCCGTCAGTGCTCGGTTCCCCGGGACGGAAACGGACGAACGCCCCAAGCCCCGCCCCCGCCCCGGCTGTGCCGCCCCCGCCGCCCTCGCTGTAACGCGCCCTGCGCCGCTCGGTCCGCGTCGTTCTCGGTGCTGCCTCTTACAAATCCCTCTCTGTGCTTGCTCCCCGTAAATCCTGCTGCCCGCTGCCCGCCTCGGCCGTGGGGGGGGGGGGGATACTGAGTAGCTGCAGGATGGTGGGACTCGTTCCTGAGCCTTCCCCAGCCAGCGCATTCTATGTTTCTGCCAGTGCGAGTCCAGCAGCTGCCCCTGGGCTTGTGAGGGAGATGTTGGATGTGCATCTTCCCAAAGTGGCAAGTGGGATCTCGTGGTTCCCCCCCGAGGTGTTCCCAGCACCACCTCAGAGCCCCCTGCCAGAGCATCACCCCTGGGACACCACCCCCGGGACAACAGCACCAGGATGCTCCAGCACTGGGGCATCACCATGGCAACTCCACCTCTGGGACATCAGCAGCAGGATGATCCACCACTGGCCCTTGGCCCTTCATGTGCCAAAAGCCTCTGCTGGAGCCTGTGCAGATCCACTGCAGCTGCCCCATTTGTGGCTGGGGAAGAGAAGGGATTTGCCCGTAGGCTGCAGGGGATTGCCAGCCTGCAGCAGAGCATGGTGTGACCTCAGGTCCCCACGCTGGGCAGCACCAAAGCCTCTGCTCCAGGTCTGTCACAGGCCACTCATTCAGTGAGTCAGGTGACCCCCCCCTTCCTTGAGCAGCCAAGACCCACATCTCCATCTTAGCAGAAGATGGACAAACCTCAATATATTTGGAGCAGTATCTGGGTTTTTATGGCACCCTGGAAATCCACTGCTCTACTGGCCAATCTGCACACACTGCAATTTATGTTCCTCAGAAGACACAAGAGAATTCAGCCCAGTCCATGTAAATATGTTCTCAATTGTTGCTTTTGGAGGTGCCACAAGTCCATTTTGCCCTTGTTTTCACATCCAAAACATTTGTTTCCTTTTCAGAGCATTTATATTTTATTAACACATTCCATACAGCTTACTTGTCATTGCACGGTGGGATCATGCCTGGCAAATATTTGTCTTTCTTCAGTAACAACTTTTAAACAAACTTTCCAAGTTCTCAATGATACAGATAATCCAATCCCTCAAATCTGGCCACCCGTGGCATCCTCCTTCAGCTGCCCTCGCTGTGGCAGGAGATTGACAGCTTGGCCAGGGAAAGATGTGCATTCCTGGGCTCTGTGGCTGGAATTTGCAAATGCCACAAACACTCAAATAACAAAAAAGGTTTTTCCCCATGTTGTGGGCAGATTTTATCTAAGCATCCGTGCTCAGATAGACACACATACACAACCTATAAGCAAGTGCACAGAGATACCCTCAGTTCGTTATTCTGGTAAACATGACAGTCTTCTCTCATGCTGGCCAAAAACATCCTCCAGAGCTTTCAAAATACGAAAGAAAATATTTTTGCTTTATTTTCCCATTTATTTTATTTATTTAAATTTTATCTTCCCCGTGATTTCACTTATTCTTTTCTCTTTGAATGCAAAAAAGCAGTTGACATAGCCCTTGGAAACCATCTAGAGCCATTTACAATATTTATGGTATCACACAGTATTTTTATTGGAATGCTGAATCACCCCAGAGAACTGCACTGAAGCCACAGACTCTGCTAAATAGTTTAATTATGTAACTTTGTTCTCCTGGTGACAAGCGTTTACAAACTCTCCTTTCGCAAACAATGTAATTAAGTCAAAAATTGCAGGGCAGCAAACCAAGCTAATGGAAACCAAGGCGGGTCCCATGGGCTCCTTCCTCCTGCTGTCCCGTGGAACCCTTGGCCCTACAAGCAGCTCTCCCAGCACCCCTCAGCTAATTTAAGGATGGAGGCTGTCATCCTCAGAGCTCAGATGGGAAAAGGGTAATTTGGGCTAAATCAGGCTCAGGCGGCTCCTCGAGCCCATCTAAGGGTCTTGCTGGCTCTGAGGTTGTGTTCATCAATAACTGAACAGAGCTTGGTCAGTTTGGTGCCCCCAAACCCCTTCCTAAGGGTCAATCATAATCAGAGAAAACGAGCTCAAGTGTGTGATGAGCGTCGCTGATCACCTTGTCCTCCCTTTGCCAGGATGGCTTTCCTTCTCCCCGTTGTATTTGTATTTTAATTTGTGATTTTAAAGCCTCTTCTAGCTGCCCCGGCCCAGAGGTGGAGGGTAACGTTTTCCAGCAGTCACGGCCGGGTTGTGTTACCAAACACAGGCTGCCGTTCCAAACGCCGAGCTCTCTGGGAAGCGCATTCCTGCGGCTCAGCCCTGGGGTTGCGCTGTTTGGCTGCCAGGCAGGAACGCGCCCTCGAGCCCCGCAAGCCCGGCAGCCAAGAGCGAGATAAGGATCAGAGGGGGAAGCGGCACTGCCAAAGCACACGGTCTGGAGGGGAGGAGGAGGAGGAAGGCATCGCAGGAGGGAGCCAGGATAGAAACGTGCCGGCACACATGAAGCGCTGGTGGATCCGCCATTCCAGACCTTCTCATATGTGGATCTTCGGGACAAAGGCACTGACTTCAGCAGGCCCAGAATACCCATTAATCACAAATGTTACGATAAGAAAGGTGTGCTTTAAGAACAACAAAGGAAGATTTTTTTTCCTGCCCAAATTATCCCTGCTGTTTTCACCACAGCAGGTTTTCACCTTTTTTCCCAGACGACCACAACCCACAGCCACGCACAGTGTCGACGTGGCAGCTGCATTTCTGTACATACTGATGTCACCTTTTCAGCCACCTTTTGTAAACACACCATAAAGCTCTGCCTGTGCTTGCTCCCCAGAACCTCACCTCCTCGTTGTCTGTGCTAACAATAATAATTCTTGTGCTGTCAAGAGACCAGGAAGCTTCCAGAGAATGGTTGGGTGGCAGATAAATGAAAGCTGAGCGACCATGGAGAAAAGTATAATTTCTTCCTTCTCACGCTGAATTAAATTCAGAAGGAAGGGATTGTTCAGGGAAATTGCAGATCAAGTAGCCAAGGGTGGGTTTGGCCAGTGCCTGATGAGGACTCTGGGTCACCTCTGGCTCTCTGCATAGTAGGGAACCATGCATGGGTGACATCTCCAATTCACAGCACAGCTCACCCGAAATGTCAGTCTGTATCAGATACAAGGTTTTAGAAAAACTATTTTTACATACTTTATTTGCATTGAAATTAGAGCATATGAATGGGAAGCATGTATTTAATCTGTAAACCAGGTAGATGGTTTGAAACACTTTTCATATATAACTTGGGGAAGAAACAAAGCCAAAACATTTGATCAGCTGCTGCCCATGTTGCAGCCAGATATCCAACAGACTAAAGTTGAAAGGATACACATGATCCAACATGGCCCATCTCAAGCATCCCAAAACTATGAGTTGGAACAAAAAAAGAGTTGGTACCACTGGTCTGCAGAGCAGAGACAAGAAATGTATCCCCATAGTTAGAATAATAATAATTATTTAAATATTTCTCTTAAATGGCCTATTAAGTAAAAATGTGGGGTGACTGAAAGGGCTCTTTAAAAAAAAAAAGTGTTCTTGTGTTCTTTATTCTTCACCCAACCTGTTTATTTTTGTCTGTGTCAGAGGGGTGTGCCTGCACCACAGGCACGATGGTCACGGATGCAGACCTGTCCAAATTCAACTTTGTACTGTGACAAAGAGCTTGACCAGCACAGACTCCACAGACTGCTGCTCTGGAGCTTGTGTGGTTATAACATCTTAAATACTAAAATTTAGTATAAGTATTAAACAAAATGTTACCAGCAGTCAAGTGCCAGCTCACAATGCAGGTTCATGGTCACGTGCACCTCCCCTTCAGGGGCAGTCCCTGCTGGATGCTGTGACACCACATCTTCCCTCGCTGGTCCCCACGCCAGCTGGGTCACAGCAAACTTCTGAACATCTCGGGCACCTCAGCACAGCTCAACCTGCCCAGCAGCTGCTGTTTGCACGAACAGCACCGAGGGAGAATGTTTGCCTATTGTGGTAAAGAGTTTTGAAAGCACTTCGAGGTGTATCATGTTTTGTTTAGCAAACTGGACTTTGGGATACATGAAATTAGCCTCAGACTCAGAAAAAAATCTTGCATCCAAGTGCAAGTCCCGGTGTCTTTTATGCAGGACAGCAGGAAGGTTCCTGTTCCACTCAGCAGAAAAAGAATGTTAATTGCAAGGGAAGCTGAACACTGAAATGCTTTGTCTGATGGAGCACTGTGCAGGGGGAAAGAGATCAGCTCAAGAGATGATCCTTTCTGTCCCAGTGAAAGTTAAGAGTGCAAACTTAATCACAGAATCACAGAATCATAGAATGTGCTGAGTTGGAAGGGACCCATCAGGATCGAGTCCAGGTCCTGGCCCTGCACAGGACACCCCAACAGTCACACCATGTGCCTGAGAGTGTTGTCCAAACGCTTCTTGAACTCTGTCAGGCTTGGTGCTGTGACCACTTCCCTGGGGAGCCTGTTCCAGTGCTCAACCACCCTCTGGGCAAAAAACCTTTTCCTGCCATCTAACCTAAACCTCCCCTGCTGCTCTTTTAGTTTTAGCTTTGAAATGGTCACCCCTTTCCTAGCAGGCTTCTTTGGCTTTCCAGCCGAGCTACCTCAAATCATTAACAAACTGTCAATCTCCTGTGGACTTACCAGAGGCTTTCTCGCCTGGGGTGGGGGGAGAAGCTCTGCACAAGAGCAGGTCAGCAGGCAGCGAGGAGACTCCTGTTCCTGGCTCAAATGAGACAGAATGGGGACAGAGTTGTCATTCCAGCCACGAAAGCCATATCCTCGTTTCCAGAGCGATTAGCCCGTAAAGCCTCCCCGGCCACCCCGCAGCCTCCCGACGCGCTCACACGCCCAAGCCCCGCTTCCCGCCGGGCTCACCCATCCCGCGGGATCAGGCTCCCGCTCCCCGGCCCTCGCCATCGCTGCCGGGGCGGCGCAGCTCCCCCCGGCCCGGGACCCCCGGGCAGGGCGACTACAAGCCCCAGGCTGCCCGGCCGGGGGCAGGGCGGCAGCGACGTGGCGCGGCCCCGCTCCGGCCGCCGGACCCCGCTCCGCCCCGCTCCGCCCCGCTGCGCTCCCGGGCCGCGGAGCGCGGGGGGCTCAGCCCCGCCGGGCCATGGGTGAGTGCGGCCGGGGCCGGGCGGGGGGCGCGGAGGCGGAGGGGGGGGGTCATCAGGTTTTTGCTGCCACAGCCCCGCCGGGGACGGGGCTCTGCGGGGGCTGGGGCGGGCGCGCGCTGCCCCGGGGAAAAAAAAGTTCCCTAAAGGAAAAAGAGAAAAGTTTTCAACTTTTCCTAAAGGCTGGAGCTGCATCCCACGCCCTTCCCTCTTTCTTTCTGGTTTGGGTTTGGTTTGGTTTGGTTTTTTTTTCTTTTTTTTTTAGCGCTCCCAGCAGCGCATACAGCGAACGCAAGAGCCAAGGAATTTCCTGCGGCTCGGTCCTGGGGCCATCCCGGGAGCGCTCCGGCGGCAGGGAGAGCGGGGTACAAGGAGTGTGGAGGGACCAGGATTTGCTGTGGAGCAGGATTTGCTGGAGGCAGCGGTCCGGCGCTGCCTGGCCTTGGCGTTGGTGTGAGCAGAGTCCGAAGTCAGCCCCAGCCCCAGTCCCAGTCCCAGCCCGGCGGTCACTGCCCCATCCCAGAGCACGACCCGATGACCAGTTTGCCATAGGCAGGGAATCGCCTGCCACAGCTCCTCCCGAGACCCACCAAACTTTCTGTCCTCAAGTGGAGATCTGAAGAGTCCTCGAATTTCCCAGCTATGTCAGAACAGACTGTATAGAAACTGGATTTCAGTCAAAGTTCATAAACCGTGACTGCTCATGAAGTTAACAAGAAATGCAGCAAAACCTGATGAAATCAGCTGTGGTATTTATAGTGGGACTCTCTGTGACTAGTAGAATTTGTGGCTTGGAACTAATGGGATGGGCACTTACGCCTTTTGTTCTCAGCAGATAATTTTCTAATTATCTGCAGAATGTGCACAAGGAGTGCTAAAAGCAGTGTGGGTGGTCACACAGAGCATGGTGAGAGGAACTGGGGTAACTGGGATGGCGTAAGTAACACAAATGAAACACAGATGGTTACAGAATAAATACAAATATTTGTATTTATGTACAGCCATCACTGAGAAATCTTTATTGCTAGCTGTAATTAAAGGCCAAGCAGAGACACTGCTTGTCAGGGGGAAAAAAGCCCTTAGGCAGGGTGAGAAAAGTTTCCACGGTCTGGTGGTTGTGTCCACATTTTTTCCACATGCAGTCTACAGAAAATGTGAATATTTCTAATTAAACAAAAGAGTACAGATAGAATTACATGCTGGAAACCAGCACAAACCTCAAAGCTAGTGCACTCTACCTGTGCTTCAAAATTGTAACTGGAGGGGAGGTCACTGCCACTGCTGTTCCCAGAGATCCCTACATCATGCTGGCTCTGGCACCAGTGCAATCCCTGCTGCTATAACATGGCTCATGGTTCT